>NW_007728290.1:133887-161599 GCF_000696425.1 Galeopterus variegatus | reverse complement strand
TCCCCCGACAGAGAGCCGCCATCCCCCGACAGAGATCCGCCATCCCCCGACAGAGATCCGCCATTCCCCGACAGAGATCCGCCATCCCCCAACAGAGATCAGCCATCCCCCAACAGAGAGCCGCCATCCCTCAACAGAGCCGCCATCCCTCAACAGAGCCGCCATCCCTCGACAGAGATCCACCATCCCCCAACAGAGATCCGCCATCCCCCAACAGAGATCCGCCATCCCCCAAGAGAGATCCGCCATCCCTCAACAGAGATCCGCCATCCCCCAACAGAGATCCGCCATCCCCCAACAGAGATCCGCCATCCCCCAAGAGAGATCCGCCATCCCTCAACAGAGATCCGCCATCCCTCAACAGAGCCCCGCCATCCCCCAACAGAGAGCCGCCATCCCCCAACAGAGAGCCGCCATCCCCCAACAGAGAGCCGCCATCCCCCAACAGAGAGCCGCCATCCCCCAACAGAGAGCCGCCATCCCCCAACAGAGAGCCGCCATCCCCCAACAGAGAGCCGCCATCCCCCAACAGAGAGCCGCCATCCCCCAACAGAGAGCCGCCATCCCCCAACAGAGAGCCGCCATCCCCCAACAGAGAGCCGCCATCCCCCAACAGAGAGCCGCCATCCCCCAACAGAGAGCCGCCATCCCCCAACAGAGAGCCGCCATCCCTCAACAGAGAGCCACCATCCCCCAACAGAGATCCGCCATCCTTCAACAGAGAGCCGCCATCCCTCAACAGAGAGCCACCATCCCTCCGCCCGTCCCCACCAGCCCTTCTTCTGTTCTCCATGGTGCCTTCCAAACCCCCAGGCCCTTCATGCCCCCACCTGGGAAGCTGACATTCTCATTCTCATGGGATGATCTCGCCTCCTACTTTGCAGAGAAAATAGAGGTGATCAGGAAAGGACGCCCTCAACTTCCTGCCACCCCACCTACTGCGCACTTGTTCTGTGCTTCCTGCCTTCCCTCCTGCTGCATGGAAGGGATGTTCCTCCACCTGTCCAGGGCTAATCCCACCACCTGTGCCCAAGATTCCACCCCACCCCCATCTCCCTAAGTCCTTGTCCTGCCAAGGAGCACCACCCCCTCTGCACCATCTGTGTCCTTTCTCCCAACTGTGAGCACCTCACTCTCAGCCTATATCTGTGCTGTTAATGTCTCTCCCTTCTGGAAAAAAAGAAAGTCCTAGACTTTTGTCCTTGCCATTCAGGGCAATTTATCTCTCCCTTACCTTCCTGGCTGAGTCCTAAAAACAGGCACTAGTTTGTGACTTTCTTACTTACCACTCATGGATTTTAAAAGTAAAAATATATTAGGGTTTTATTCCTTCTGTTAATAAAAGGATATACACTCATTGTTTATTTACAAAAGAGTCAAAACGTGCGGGAATATTTAAAAACCAAAGTTGAAATCTCTTCTGCCAGACAGAAGTAGATCTAATGCATAGCTGCACGGCTTGCTCCCAGGCATCTGTGATTCACAGATATGTACACCTGCCGAGCTCTGCACGGAGGGGTTCAGAGTCAGTGGATAGTCCTGGAACCCGCTTTGCTCAGTGCACAATAGGCTGAGGATGCCTTTTCATGTCAACCAATGTGAATGTATATCATTCTTAATGGCTACTAGCATTCACTTACTTTAGTTTGCCCCCTCAATTCTACCTCCTGTCAAGTAAAAGAGAAAAATTTCAAGCATTCAAGGGAATCTCAGAATTCAATTGCAGAAAGTACAGTCAGAGGCCACTGAGACCAGGAAACATCAGACACCTCTCTCGTGCTCTCTCTCTCCACTTGAATGGTCTCCCACCTCTGCTTTTTCCTAGGCATCTACTTAATTCTACCTTCTCTACTGACCAATCCCCTTCCCTGCCTGTCATCGGGAGGCCCATGACCTACAAAGACCCCCCACATAAATGACCGTGGCCTCTGTGTTTGCTCCCCAGTGAGCACGCTGTTCACTCACGACCCTCTCATGCAGATCAGCCTCTTGGAATTACACCAAATACTTCCCAATATCCAGGGGTAGTGACGAGTTAAGTCCTCATTTGAATTTGATTGATATGCACATTAATACTGTTGATACCCCACCCCCCGCAAGCCCATCCTGCCTTGCATTTGCCTCCAGGCCCTCGCTCTATATCTCCCCATCTGAATCTCTCTCCTGACTGTGTTGGGCCAGTCTTTCCCATACCTAAAAGCATCCGCTGGCACCTCCAACTCAGCTCACCCCAAGCCATCCTCATCTCCCTCCTAGCACAGCGCCCTCCTGTACCCCCACCTCAGGGAGTGGCACCCTCCACTAACCTGTGAAGACTCTAAAATCCAGCATTTCCCCTTCTACAGAGGATGGATGGCAAAGGTCACATCAATTCCAGCAGGACTCAAGGAAGGCACTTGTGTGCGCGCGTACACAACACACACACACACACACACACACACACACACACACACCAGGCTGCAGTGCCAGCAGCATCCAGAGAGAAACCCTGAAACCTTGTCCAGGGACAAGACCAGCTCGCCTGCTGCCTTATGAAAGATGTGCCTGCAGTGGCTCCTCTGTGGCCCAGCAGCTGTGCAAGGTGGCAGCAGGGACAGGACACCAGCCGGGCATCTCACAGACCTGACTTTGAACCTCATTTCCGCCCCCTGAGCTCAATCAAGCAATCTGTACAGTGGCTCTGAGCCTGTTTCCCCATCTGTAGAATGGGATAACATCCGCTGTCTCACAGGGTTCATTTGAGAAGCAGACACAGTGCAGGTGATTCACTAGCATCGGCGCTTAGGCGGGGAGAGACAATGGCAGCTGTCATTATTCTCATGACTATTATGGATGCAGAGTACTCCACCCCCAAAAGGACAGAGCCACAAAGGAGTAGCAGATTCAGGAGGCCGTGAGTTGGTCCAGGCCACGTGGGGCCTAGGTGGTGACAAGAACAGAGGCTCCCACGTGTTGAGCACTTAGGCATCGATTAATTCAGTTCTCACTTTAACCCCTTGAGGTTCCAATTAGGAAAGAGAACTCACTCTGAGTCCTTCATACAGAGGGGGTTTAATGCAGGGAATTGGTTTTCTTGGTGATGGAAGGGCAGAGAAGCCAAACAAGGACAGGGAGATAGCCCAGAGATTAGCAATAGGAAGAAGCCACCACCCCTGCCCCCAGCCACAGCTTGGCAGGCCAGGGAGCGGGTGTTATGGCTTCTGCAGTCACCCAGAAACTAGAATCACAGTGTCCCTGTCCAGCAGGAGCCAGAGCCCTGAAGGAGAAGCAGTTGTTTCTAGAGACCAGGCCCAAGGCAGAGAGGGAGGGAAGAAGGACTCTGGATTCTCTCTTACCCCACCTGCCAACCTGCTGCTGGGCTCTCCCATTGGCTAAACCCTGCGGGAAACCAGATGTCCCAGGAGCCTGGCAAACTCAGCCTGCAAGGTTCAGCAACCCCCACCCCACCCCACCCCTGCTTTCATGTAGAGCAGGGAAAAGGAGTAGAATGGATATCAAATAGGCCCAGGACCCACACAGGTGCTTTTATTATCTCTGCTTACACATGAAGAAGCAAGGCCCAGGAAAGTCAAGCAACTTGCCCCAGATCACACAACTGGTAAATAGAGGGGTGGGAAAGTGAACCCAGGCAGCCTGCCTCCTGATCCCCCAATCTTAACTGTGATGCTCCAGCACCTCCTCTGGAGCTGTCTAGCAGCTAAGAGCTTTCTCCTGCTTTTCTCAGCCCTCCATCCTTTCTCTCTTTTTATTTCTTTCTGGCCCAGACAGTGCTGCTAATGCTACACTAGCTTTGGGGTCAGATAGTCTTAAAATCTAGCTCTAGCTCTGCTATTGATAAGCTGGGCACAGTTGCTTAATCTAGCTAGTCAATACATATTTACTGAGCATCTACTATATGTTGGTCCAAAGGGACTTAACCCCTCCAAGCCTCTGTTTTATCATCTGGACAATGAGTGTTAATGATATAAGGTGGTCAGGCAGATACAACAAAGTAAGTGAAATCTTGCATTTTATTACATCTGCTCCCAAAAAATGCTTATTCTCCCACTTTTCTATCTTTCCTGTCTCTTGTCCTTGCCAAAGTTTTAGATCTTCCTTGCCAGGATCTCTGCTCATCTCTGCTGGTAGCTCTTGGAGCAGATGTCACTGGCCCCTATTGGAACTAAGCCCCCAGAGGGGCAATGCCCCCAAGTCACCTGCTGCCTTCCAGGCCACCTCTGCTTCTGTCAGAGCCTCAGTGTCCCCATCTGGAAAGCGGGTTGAGGACATAGTGCCCAGCTGTCTCCCAGCATGGCCACGAGGATGAGAGGAAGAGGGTGGAGGACAGAGGAACAAGAAGAAAACTGTTTGTAAATGTGAAATTCTATTTAAAACCATTTAATAGCCTGAGCAATGACAGTATGGCTTGTGGCAGCAGGGCTAGGTGTTGGTGCACCCTCCCCGCTCCCAGCGGCCCACCGCTTCATTCAGGAAGAAGAGAAATAGATGCTGGGCCTACCCATGCAGAATCCGTCAGTCAGCACAGGTCAGGTGAGGAGATATGGCCAGTCAGTCTGAACCCCCACTCCGTGTGCTCCCCCAACATCCTGTCCCCGCACCCCACATACCCACTCACCAGCCTCCCTGCAGCCCTGGTGTCAGGCCCCCAAGAGTTTGCTTCCCAAGCAGCGTACGGGATTCCCCTGCAGGTCCAGCTGAAGCCCACCCTGCTCGCTAGCCTCTGTGGGGTGGTGAAATTGGGAAGACCACCCTCTGTCCCCAATGAGTGCTTCAACCTCTGCAAGATCGGTTGCCCTGAGCCTCAGCCTCCTCCTCTGCAAAACAGAGAAAGAAGCACTTGGTGGTGTCCCCCCTAGGGGCAGCGGGGAACAGGAGATTCAGGGTGGGGGTGTGTTTGAAGAGAACGTAGTGAAGGAAATATTTACTGAGATGAAAGCAGAGTCAAAGGGCCCAACAAGGGATGTGGAGGCACCCAGCGACTAGCAATAGCGGGAAGCTGCTACCTCCTCCAGAGCTGAGAGTCCAGGTAAGAGCTGGAGACATGGAAGGGACTCGCCACTAGGAGATGTCACTACCAAGAGACATAAAGCTGTGGCACAGAGGGAAGAAACATCCTAACCTCTCTTCCCACCCTCTGATGTCCTGCTGGGACCTCTCCTTGGACGGAACCAACAGGAAGCCAGAAGGCAAACCAGCCCAGGTAATGTGCTCTGCAGGGGTCCAGCAGGAGGGAAGGCAAAGAGTGGATCTGGAAGGGGGACAGCTGTCACATTCTCATGGCATCTCTGTTCAGTGGAAAGAAGTAAACAGCTGTGAAATGCTCAGCATGTGGCTGCCTCCAGTGAGCACTCAGAGCTTCTGGTCCTTGTCACCCTTACCAATTGCATTGTTGGTCTGGCATGAACACTGCCTGCAACCCCACGCTGTCCCTCTGTCCCCTCTTCCTCCATTCCAGGGGATGAACTTGGCTATCCCTCATCTTCTTAGGGAGGAGGTAATTGATAAAGGTGACAACATTCAGCCCACTCACCTCAGGTCTCATTTTACAGTTTATCAGTATGCGGGGGGTGGAGGGAGCTGAAGCACCAAAACCCCCTTACCTTCACCAATGCCTTACAACCCTTTGTCCAGCCTTCCAAAAAGTGGCTGTCAGGGCTCCTCCCCTTCCTGTGCTCTTTGCACCTTGGAGACAAGGTACCAAGGAAATGAGCCAACATTGACCGAACCCCTGTGGTGTGCCCAGCACGTTCCACGCTCATACCCCACGTGGCTTAATAATTAAGAGCATGCTCCTTGGAGCCAGGCTGGTCCCGGGCAAGCTGGTGGACTTCTCTGAGCCTCAGTTTCCTCACTGCAAAAATAAGAACGCCGCACTCCTGCAGGTTGCTGTGGATAGACGGAGAAGGCCTGGCACTGAAAAGACCTCTGCAGCGTCTTGGTGCATGTGGGAAGGTGAGGAAACAAGGACCAGAACGGGGAAGGGATTTCGTCCCACTGACCCACACCAGCAAGCTGCCCTCTAACCCTGGTCTGCCTGGGCCCAAGGCCAGGGCGTTCCGCTCCTCACCCCCACCACCTCTCCCAGGTGACCTCTCCCATCAAGAGACTGTCACTGTATTCAGAAGAAGCCAAAAACATTTCCTTGCTACTTGGTTTGAGAACACATTCTGCAGTTTGTTTTTTGGTGATATTTCTTTGTTGTTGCAGGGGTGCATAGCCGTTGGCCCTCACGGATGTCCCCTCACGGATGGTGGCTGCAGAGGCAGCTCAGAGAGACCTAGGTTGGCGGGAGGGAAGACTTCTGCTGTGATGGTCCCAGAGTGGCACATCCACAAGGAAGTGGCAGCACTGACTGCAGCTCGTTCTTTGGATTTTTCTTTTATTGAAACTGCCAGCACTGGGTATTTGAATCAGGACCTTGGGGACCCCAGCCCTATTCCTGACCCCTCTGATAACCCAGAGCAGCTCATTCCCCAGTTCCCGTCCTCCAGATTTGGAAACTGGGTCCTTTCCTGTCTCGGAAGTCTGTGGGGTGAGATCAAGTCAGCCAAAAGTCTGGAACCCAAGAAGTTAATCTTGGGGGTGGTTCAGAAATGAACTTTGGAGTCAGCTAGACTTGGGTTTGAGTCCTGACGTGAACTTTTTTGTGTGTGACCTTGGGCAAGCTACTTAATCCTTCTGGGATTCAGTTTCCTCATCTATGAAGTCGGGGTAACAATGCATAACTCCCAGTGTCACCAGGAGGGTGCAGGGAGGTCAAGTGGTGGAGGGGGCTTCACACAATGCTGGGAGGTACATTTGGGAACAGAGCCTACAGGAGCGGAAGCCATCCTCTCCTGTCCGCTCAGCTGAGAGCAGCTTCCTGGGGTTCTTTAGGCTGAGACAAGGCTCCTGTCTGCTGGTCCCTCCTGGCCAGGTTTCCCGTTGTCCTCTTTTACTCTATTAAAGAAAAGAAAAGAATCATCCTTCTTCTGGAGACCTCCACCCTGAAGCTAGCCGGCGAATGCTAAAGACATTCACTCCATGATGAGTATGCTGAGCCACTTTCTGGGTTTAAAAATATATATTATTGTTTACCTAATGGTTCTTCTGCGAGAAATGGGCGTCTGTTCCTTTAAACAGAGCACAGCGCAGACACAGCGGCTCCGGCTCCAGCTCTGGGGTTGTTTGCAGCAGACAGAAGGAGGAAAAGGTCAGCAGAGACCTGAGAGGGGAATCCAGCCCACTTTTTTTCCTATGGAGAATTTTCTTTTTCAAAAAGAAAAAAAATTACTTTTTTTTTACCCAAGATACTAATTGGTTTACTTAAGACAAGGGAATTTTCTCCAACTGGACTCTGCCAAGGGTGGCATTTCAATATAAAGAAGGTCCTGACAGTCTCAAGTCTAAACTTTGTGCAGAAGGTGTTGTGAGCTGTTACTAAGTTCAAGACTTGAGAATAGGAATCAGGAACAATACGTCTTATTTACTGAATAGCTGTGCTTTTCTAAATTATCTCCAGTCTTCCCAATAGCCCTGCCAGGGAGGTTTATTCATCCCCATTTTACAGATATGGAAACTGAGTCTCAGGCAGATTAAGGACGTGCCCAAGGTCCAGGAGATTTGTAGGTGGCAAGTGGTAGGCCAAGGTTCCACCGTGAGTCTTCAGGCTCCTCTTTCCCACATACCACACTGCCACCTTTGTGAACACAGCAGCAGGTCTGAGGGTGGAAGGGGGAGAGGAGGAGAGACCCAGGATGGACTTCCAGCTGTGTGGTTTACCAGCCTCTAGTTTAAATACCTCTAGCAACCCCTTGGTTCTTTAGGGTTCTCCAGTATGAAGGAACAAGCCCCGGGTTGTGAACTCCCAAGGGTGTGTCTGATTCAACCACCATCATTCTCAGCAATACTACAGAGCATTAAAAAGATATAAATGCGAAAAAAAAAAAAAGGAAAATGGGCCGGCCCGGTGGCGCACTGCTACAGTGCGCTGCTTGGGAGCGCGGCGGCGCTCCCGCCGAGGGTTCAGATCCCACATGCAGACCGGCCGCTCACTGGCTGAGCGAGGTGCGGGCACAACACCGAGGGTTGTGATCCCGTTGCCGGTCCCGGTCCGGTACAGGCGCGACACTGAGGGTTGCGATCCGTTGCCGGTCACGAAAAAAGAAAAGAAAATAAAAATAAATTACAGGCGCGACACTGAGGGTTGCGATCCGTTGCCGGTCACGAAAAAAAAAAAAAAAAAAAAAAAAAAAGGAAAAAAAAAAAAAAAGATATAAATGTGGGAAGGGGGGAAGAAGAGGTTAGCAAGAAATCATTAAAAGGCCACAAAAAATGATTACATTGTGTGTTGTTGAATATACTAATTATACTGATTTGAACATCACATATTGCACACAGGTATTAATGTTCAACATGGTACCCCAAAGATATGTACAATCATGTTTCAATTAAAAATATATAAATAAATAAATAAAACTTAAGAAGCATTTTATCAATTGCCAAATCCAAATGTGTGTCCTCATCATCCAGACCAATCTTTTCATATTACTTATATTTTTAATCTCGAGGAGCTATATCTTATATCATAATTGTTACTTTTTTGGTATGTAGGTTTTCTTTTTTTTTTTCATTTTATGACCGGTAAGGGGATTGCAACCCTTGGCACGGTGTGGTCTGCACCACGCTCAGCCAGTGAGTGCACCGGCCACCCCTATATAGGATCCGAACCCGCGGCCTCAGCGCTACCAGCGCTGCACTCTCCCGAGTGAGCCATGGGGCCGGCCAGTAGGTAGGTTTTCATGACACAGTATCTTCTCAGGTCTCCGAGAATATTAATTAGGAAAAAAGTTTTAATTAATTTTTTTTTAAGTTGTAATTCTTTTCTGATCTCTAAATTGTATCTTCCCAAGTCAATCTTTTTTTTTTTCCTTTTTGTCTTTTTTCGTGACCAGTAACGGGATCACAACCCTCGGTGTCGTGCCCATACCGCGACCGGCAACAGGATCGCAACCCTCGGTGTCGCACCGGCACCGCGCTCAACTAGTGAGCGGACCAGTCTCTATATGGGATCCGAACCCTCGGCGGGAGCGCCGCCCTCTACCGAGTGCGCCACCGGGCCAGCCCCCCAAGTCAATCTCATTGTATCTCTCTCTCTCCTTTTCTCCTCCCCTACTTGTTACAGTTATTTCTCAAATATTAGGTGATTCTTAGGTATCTCTTCACATTTTAAAATACGGCAAAAATAACATGAAGATATTTTTCCTAACTTAATCTGTATATTTGATATTTCAGATCAAAATTTCAACGGGATTTTTTTATGAATTTTGATACGCTGATTTTATATAGATATAGATATACAGTAAAGGAGTATAATTAGGCGAGATAATTTTGTGGTTTTTGTTTTTGTTTCTGGCAGCTGGCTGGTACGGGATCTGCTTGGTGTTATCAGCACTGCGCTCTAACCAAGTGAGCAACTGACCAGCCCCACCTGGATAATTTTGAAGAAGACAAACAGGGAGGAAATAGTCATGGTTTCAGATATCAGGACACATTATAAATTTACAGTAGTCAGTGTGATATTGGTGCAGAAACAAATAGACCAATAGAACAGAACAGAGAGACCAGAAACAGACTCACAAACAAATGGAAACCAACCACATACAACGATGGGATTATAGAACAGTGGGGAGAAAATGGGTTGTTCGATAATTGGTGCTGGGCCAATTAACTATACATATGGAAAGATTAAAATTAGATTTCTGACACACTCTACAAATAGAAATAAATTCCAGATGGGTTAAAGACTGAATTTGAAAAAAGAAAAAAAATAGAAGAGAGAGATTTTATTATATTGGCATATGGAATGATTCTTAATACAGGATGGAAAAAAAGAATCCAGAAAGAAAATGATTAATACATTTGACTGAAGTACAAGTTAAAGCTCTGTACAACAAATGACACCATAAGCAAAGATAAAAGGCAGGTCATAGAAGAGATGTTCAGGTCACATGACTGACAATGTATTGGTACCGGGAAGACATAAATACCACCTACAAATGACTAAGAATTAAACAAGCAAAAAAAGAAAAAAGTAAAATAAAAAAGGGAAGAGCAAAGAATGTGGTTATCTCCAAAAAGAAAAGCCCAAGTGATCAACCACCCTAACGTCCAGGAAAATGCAAATTAAAACAATGGGTCATTCAACAGATGGCAAAAATTATTTAATCTGTCTACACTGAGTGTTGAAAATGTGGGGAGATGTTGATGTACTGCTGATGGAAGGGTGCATTGATGAAACCCTTTTGGAGGGCAATTTATCAATATTCAGTAAAGCAGAAGATGTTCACATGGCACAGCCCAGCAATTTCATCTCTTGGGTACGAACCTTATGAAAACTCTTACATGTGAAATGAGCACTTGTGTATGAGTGTTCATTGCGACATTGTTTATAACAACAACAACAAAAAGAAATGGCCTATATGCTCAAGAATAGGAGAATGGATAAATAAATTATGGTAATTTATAAATAGAATCATTAACAGCAGTTAAAGTGGAGGGAGGGGAGTCATAGGAGGGAAGGAAAGAAACGAAGGTGACCTATGTGCCATTCCACCCAGAAACGAGCCCATGCTCTTCCTTAGCACCTGCCTGACGCCTCCAGAAAAATTAAATCTTCATCTCTATCAGATCTTTGGCTGCAGCTAACAGAAATTGACTCTGATTAAATAAAAAGAAATGTTTTGGAAGGATACTGAGATAGTCCACAGACTCAATGAAACAGTTTGGAGAGATGCAGGGACCAGACATCTCTGGAACCCCAGTGTAGAAGCACATAGACCATTCCTCTATAGCAGAGTTTCTCAAACTGTGCTATTGAGATTTGGGGCTGGATAATTCCTTCTTGTGAGGGGCTGTCCTGTGCATTGTAGGATGTTTAGCAGCATCTCTAGATTCTAGTAGCAGCCCTCCAATCTTGATGATCAAAGATATCTCCAGACACAGCCAAATGTCCCCTGGGGGGGATCACCTCTGGTGGAGAACCTCTGAACATGGTCCCCTTAGCAGCAGCAGCAGCATCACCTGGGAACTTGTTAGAAATGCAGATTCTCAGGCTCCACCCTAGACCTGCTGAATCAGATACAGTGGGGGTGGGCCCAGCCATCTGTGGGTGATTCTGATGCTCATTCAAGCTTGAGAACCACTGCTCTAGGGCTCAGCCTTGGAATGACCCAGCTGCAATTTCCTACCATCCCTACGTGTAACCTCTCAAGATTCAAATGCATGGGAACATGTGTGTCATTAGTCTAGATTAGATCACATGCCCCTCTCTAGCATGGGAAAGGCAGCTTAGAACTACATCAAATAGGAAAGGAGGCAGTTCTCTAAAAGTTGAGGTTGGAGACTATTGTTTCCAGAAAATAGAGAGGGGGTGGTGCTGAGCTGGATCTCCTCCACTCATCAGACATTTAGTGATCCCCTCCAGAGCCTTTGAGCACTTGATAAGAGTCTTTATTACCGTCAAGGTGCTGTTGAGCTTGCAGGTTGACCTCTGATGGTCTCAGCAGGCTCTGTTTGGAGGCACCTATGAACTAGAAGCAGAAGACTTGGATTTACTCCCTAGTTCTGCTCCTTGCCAGCTACATAATCTTAGTAAGCTCCCTGAACCTGTTTCCTTATCAGCATATGGGAATTATAATCCTTGCCCCATAAGACAGATGTGAGGGTCAAATAAAATAACATTAAGGTGCAATACAAGTATTTACTATTACGGGAAAGGTACAGGTTTGCAGCAGTGGACGGGATGGGTGCCAGGGAGGCAATGATCGCAAAGTCCTTTTTTCAGCATTTTGAAAATAATCAAATGGACCTGCTCCATGCCAGA
The DNA here is from genome assembly GCF_000696425.1 of Galeopterus variegatus. Lineage (NCBI taxonomy): Eukaryota > Metazoa > Chordata > Mammalia > Dermoptera > Cynocephalidae > Galeopterus > Galeopterus variegatus. The sequence continues at coordinate 149,736 of NW_007728290.1, read as the reverse complement.
TTCCCTTCATGTTAAAGCACCAGCAACATGAATTCTCATGTTTCCACAGCACTTTAATGATGCTTTATGTTTATGTTGTGTGTTAGAGCTTGCAAAGGGTTTTCTCATGTACTATCCTATTGGATTTGATCCTTCTAATATCCCTGGGAGACAACCAGCATGCAAATTGCCATTTTGCAGATGAGGAAACAGAGTCAGCGTGATGAAAACCTGACCAAGATCACAGAGCCAGCAAGCTCTGAGACCAAGCTCTAGTAGAACTGGGATCAAACGCAAACCTTCTGAGAAAGGGAGCTTTTCACTACCCTGCACTGTAATGCAAGAAAGAGCACCTCACTAGTGAAGCATACAACTTAGGAAGCCTTCATGAAGCAGAAACCTATGCAATATGGGTTGAGAGTCCCCTCCAAAGCTCATGTGGAAGCTTGATACACAATGTGGCAGTGTTGTAAGGTGTGGTCTTTAAGAGGTGATTGGACAGTGAGGGCTAAGTTCTCATGAGTGGATGAATCTACTTATGGAGTAGTGAGTTAATGTTTAATGGGTTATCAGAGGTAGGCTGAAGGCTTTATAAGGAGAGCATGTGAGCATATTAACAAGCTTTCTTGCCATTCTCACCATGTGATTGCCTAAGGCTCCATGGGAGTCTGTACACGATTTCCACCAGGAACAAGACCCTCACCAGATGTGCCCTCTGGACACTGGACTTCCTGGCCTCTAAAACTACAAGAAATAAATTTCATTTCTTTATGAATTACTCAGTTTCAGGTATTCTGTTATGAGTGACAGAAAATGGACTAATACACTATGCATGTGCCAAGGTTACTATGAACAGGTGAGTATACTCACAACCCCCTTCCTGTACTTGGAATGTCTTAATCCAGAGCTGGCTAACTAGACACCCACTGGGTCAATTGGCATGCCAGAGAGTTGTTTAGCAGGGAAGTGTTTTCAAAAGTGCTGCATCTGTCACCATTTGAACAAACCTAAACACAGCAGATGCCATCCCATGTGACTCCACCTCTGCACTATTGTCACCCACACAAGATTCCAGGCTCTGAGAAGGAGCGTCTAGTTGGCTGAGTCCAGGAAGAGCACATGTGCCTGGGGTGCCAGGAGCAGAGATAAGGAGGAGTCCTTTACTCAGCTTCCGCAATGGCAAGCAGGATCCTGCATTCCAGGGCCACCCTACATGAGTGTATGCTATACAGAAGGAAACAAGAGGGCGAGTGAGGGCTAAGTCCAGCCCACCTCTACTCCCCAAGTCACACATACTGGCCCAGGTGCAGCTTGGACTGCATTTAGCCTCCAGTTACCCTCTCAGGTAAGCACCCTTGTGCAGTGTACAACCTACACGAGCATACATGACAGCCCTGATTCCCTGGAAGATTTGGCAACGCTTAGCTCCATTCCTATATGTCAACAGGTGGAGGAAGCCAAGTCATAGCTGCGCCTCTTGACAAGCACACAGTCTCTGAATCACCACACTCCCCACACATCTTGCTTCACTTGTTTATGTCACTTGCCTGGCCCCTAAGATATTTGGCTTTATGACCCCTATCTTAAACAATACATTTTTTTACACTGGCTTATCCAGGTAGTTAGTTTCACAGTCTATTTCTGAATGGCACTTTTCTTTCCCTCCCAACCCCCTTTCTCAGCACTCCTAGTTAATATATTTATTTTTGCTCTACCTCTTTCTAAAAATACGTACAATACAACAAGATTTTTTTTTAAAAGTCAGACTCCTGGTAATCTCTGGAATGTGGGAAAAGCACTCTTACCACAAAGTTATATTAAGAAGTTTAATTATCAGAAAGTGACTGTATAATAAATATATCAAACATTAAGTATGTACCCTGTATATATACACTAAGAATTCCTGGGCAACCTCAGTCTGTAAACCCATTCACCTCGCCCACAACTTCACCCAGCCCTTTATCCCTTTGCTCCAAGTGGCATGGGAGGCTTTGAGGTTCGCTTGCTTCTGGACAGCCTTGCACCTTTCCCAGGACCTGCCAGCTATGCTGAGTTTTCAAAGCAATCAGGAGAACTTTCTCATCCAAACACTATTATCATCTCTCCTTTCTGTTGACACTGGCCCACTCCCAATTTGTTAGGCATTTATTTGTACACTCCTACCTTTTAGGAAGCCATGGAACTCCAGGTTGCTACTGTGGTTGTTTCAGACAGCTACGGCCATGTCACGAACAACCACAAACATCACAGTGGCATACAACGCAAAGTATTTCTCACCCATATGCCCGAGGGTCACATGGGGTGGCTTGGCTTCTGGCTACAGGTCTACAGGTCACCTGGGGAAACTCTGCTCCACATAGCTTTCATTCTACTGGGCCCATGTCATGGTTTTCTCATGGCAATGACAGAAATGTAAGACAGCAAGCTCAGCAGCACAAGCACATTTCAGCCCCTGCTCCTGTCACATTCATTAACATATCATTTACCAAAACAAGTAAAATGGCAAATCCTGAAGTCAAGGGCAAGGATGTGTACTTGCCCCATGGAGATGGATGGTGTTTTAGTCCATTTTGTGTTGCTATAACAGAATACCCGAGACTGGGTAATTTATAAGGAAAAGAGATCTATTTGGCTTACGATTCTGGGACAGTTGCATCTGGCACGGGCCTCAGGCTGTTTCTACTCATGGCGGAGAGTGGCAGGCAGCCAGCGGGTACAAGCAGATCACATGGGGAGAGGAAGAAAGAGAGAGAGAGAAAGTGCTAGGTTCTTTTTAAGCAACGAGCTCTCGCGAGAACTCACTCATTAATCCCCCCTCCCCCAGAGAGAGCATTAATCCATTCATGAGGGATCCACCCCTATGACTCAATCAGTTTCCAACACTGCCACATTGGAGATCAAATTTCCACATGAGTTTCGGAGGGGACGACACATCCAGACTCCATCATTCTGCCCCTGGCCCCCCAAAACTCATGTTCCTCATACATGCAAAATACAATCATTCTGTCCTAACAGTCCCAAAAGTCTTAGCTTGTTCCAGCACCAATTTAAAAGTCCAAAGTCTCCTCTGAGATCAAAAGTAAAAGTCCTTCCAGCCGTGAACCTGAAAAACAAAACCAAATTTATCTACTGCCAAGATACAATGGTGGAACAGACATTGGGTATACATTCCCATTCCAAAAGGGAGGGATAGGCCAAAAGAAAGGAAAAACAGGACCCAAACAAGTTCAAAACCCAGCAGAGCAGACACTATGTCTTAAAGCTCCAAAATAATCTCCTTTGACTCCAAGTCCTGCATCCTGGACACAATGGTTCACCTGGGCCCCCAAAGTATCAGGCAGGCTCACTCCCACAGCTCTGCCAGGTGCAGCACGGTGGGCCGTGCTGGTGCTTGTGGCTTTTCCAGGCCTGCGTTGCACGTTACCAGTGGCCCTGAAGTTCTGGTGTCCTGGCAGCAGCCCCACTGCTTTGGCTCTACTAGACATTTCCCTGGTGGGGGCTTTCTGTGGGGGCTCTGATCCCACTTTCCTGATCAGCATTGATCTAGTAGATGGTCTCTGCAGTGGCTCCACCCCTGAGGCAGGTCTCTGCCTGGGTCCCCAGACTTTTCCATACATCCTCTGGAATCCGGATGGAGGATGCCACGCCTCCACTGCTCTCACATCCTACTGGCCTGCAGACTTAACACAATGTGGACACTACTGAGGTTTCGGGCCTCTACTCTCCAGGGCTGCTGCATGAACCACACTTGGGGCCACTCCAGCAGGAGCAGCTGTGATGCGGGGAGCAGCATCCTGAGGGCAGCTGCACCCCAGGTCTGTCCTCCAGGATAACTCAGTCCTTCTAGGCCTGAAGGTCTGTGATGAATGGGGCACACTTCCAGACTTCTTAAATGCCTGCAGGGCTTTCCTCTCATTTTCTCCGCTATTAGCATCTGGCTGCCTCACTGCCAAGAAAATGTCTTTAGCAACCAATTTATCTGCTTCACCCTTGCATTGTTCACCTGCTCTCTGCTTCTTTACTGCATAGCCAGGCTGCAAATTTTCCAACCTTTATGCTCTGCTTCCCTTTTAAATTCTGGCTTTACATCATGATTTTGCCACCATAAGTCAGAATAGGCTCTTTAAAAAGCAACCATGCAGGGCCGGCCCGGTGGCGCACTGGATAGTGCGCCGCTTGGGAAGCGCGGTGGCGCTCCCGTCCGAGGGTTCGGATCCCACATACAGACCGGCTCCCGCTCACTGGCTGAGTGAGGCGCGGGAGCAACACCGAGGCTTGCGATCCCGTGGCCGGTCCCCGGTCCGGTGCGGGGGCAACACTGAGGGTTGCAATCCGTTGCTGGACACGGAAAAAAGACAAAAAAAAAAAAAGCAACCATGCAGCTTCCTTAATGCTTTGCCACTTAGAAATTTCTTTGGCCAAATGCTCTGGTTCACAACTCTTAAGTTCCAATTTCCACAAAGTCCAAGGACATGGACACAATGCAGCCAGGTTCCTTGCTATGGTGTAGCAAGTGTTATCTTTTGTCCAATTCCCAATAAGTTCCTCATTCCTATCTGAGACCTCATCATCCGCATGGCCTTTACTGTCCACATTTCTATCAGCATTCTGCTCACCACCACATAAGTCTCTAAGACATTCCAAACTTCCCCTCATCTTTTTCTCTTCTTCTAAGTCCTCCAAACTCCTTCAACCTTTGCCCATTACCCGGTACCAAAGTTGCATCCACATTTTCAAGTATCTGTATAGCAACACCCCACTTCTGGTACCAATTTTCTGTTTTAGTCCATTTGAGTTGCTATAACAGAATTACCTGAGACTGGGTGATTTATAAAGAAGAGAGATTCATTTGGCTTATGATTCTGAGACAACTGCATCTGGCACGGACCTCAGTCTGCTTCTACTCATGGTGGAAAGTGGCAGGCAGCTGGCAGGTACAAGCAGATCACATGGCGAGAGGAAGAAAGAGAGAGAGAGAAGGTGCCAGGGTCTTTTTAAGCAATGAGCTCTCATGGGAACTAATAGAGCAAGAACTCACTCATTAATCCCCCCTCCCCCAGGGAGAGCATTAATCCATTCATGAGGGATCTGCCCCATGACTCAATCACTTTCCAACATTGCCACATGGAGAACAAAATTCCACATGAGTTTTGGAGGGGACAACACATCCAAACTTCATCAGATGGGAAGGGGAGGGGGTAAATATTCACAGACAATATCCACACTCTGCCCTTTTGGTCACAAGTATTCACTCCTTTCCCACATGCAAAATACATTCAGTCCATCTCTAAGACACTCCAAAATTTTTATCCAGTCCTGGTATTGAGCTGGAAATCCAGAATCTCCTGACCTACACCAGATCTCACTGAGGCGTCTCTTGATTTGATAACAACCTAAAAATCAAAAAGACATACTGTTTTCCCAAGTACACCCAACATCTAATGGCGGAACAGGTACAGAATCATTGCAGAATGGAAAGGCTGGGGGCACACAGCACTCACTGGTCTGCAGCAGTTCAGATCCACTGTGGGGGTATTGATATTCAACGCTGCATCTCACAGATATGTACAATCAATTATGTTTCAATAACAAAAAATTAAAATTTTTTTTTTAAAAAACAAAGCAGATATTCTGTGGGAATGCTTTGCCGGGTCCTCCAACCTGTGAGTTAAGGATGTTCCTTGATTTGGCCCCTATTCTACACTCTCCAAGGAGCCCCCAGTTCTTTCTTCTCTGTGCTCTTGGCTCTGCCTTCTGAGAGGTCTTCCCTTCCCATCAGCCTGACCACTTCTGAAGTTCACATGGAGAATATGATGGCAATGCTGTCAGTCCGCTTCCTGCCTGTAGAAAGTGGGGGAATTTCTACAGGCAATGGGGACCCAGAAATTTGTTGTCATTTCCAACAGTCTCATTTTCTTTTAGATCAGTCTGGTGGCAGTTTTGACAATAACCTCTCTCAGCAACTTTGTTTGTTTTCTGTGAGTTTAATTTCATTCACTTCCAGGCACCAAAATCCACATCCACAATTTTTTCTGGAGACTCTTTTTCTCTAGACTCACACCCTTAATTTTTCTAGGACCCCTTTGGTCCACCTGAAAGGGTGCACAGACACTCCCTGTCCTCAGAGTAGCTGCAGCTTAGTGAAGGTCAGATTCAAAAACTTAAACTAAGAAAAACAAGTGCAAATAGCAAAAAGTTCCATTCAGTTTCCTGGTGGCCAAGGCACAAAGGAAAACATGATAATGTACATAATTAAAAGATGCATGCTAGTTTGTCAGACATGACACCTTTTTCCTTGAGACCGTCAAGTACAGTAAGCAGGGTAAAGTTCAGATGGAGAAAACTTCCTACAGTGACGAAAACTTCCCAGAGGCCTGAGAACTCAACAGTGATCTTGGGATTAAAAAGGAGGGTCTGTCAGAGCTTGTTTGGACATCAAGCAAGAGCATCATACCCTAAAGACAGCATCCTGTTTCTTGGGAAAGAGAGGAAGTCTGAATGGGGAGAAAAGAGAGGATGTTTAAAGCACCTTCCAAGAGAAAGAAACTCAATATTTACCCAACGGTATTTTATTTTGCTTTTCAAGTGCAAAAAACTAAAAAGAATCATAAGTTAATTAGCTCAGTTAACTAGAGAGCAGGAGGAAAATGTGTTATTTCAGTAATTCCTTGACTTGCTAATTTGCCAGTTTCATTGTTCATACTCTGGTGTTTTGGGGGGTGTTATTTGGTCTGATAGATAAGGGCTGATGGGGGGATTTTTTTAGTGTGTTGGGGAGTGGAGATCCTAGGTGCTCCCACATGAGGTCTAGGGAAGGTTCATCCCCTCTAGTCCTTCGGCTTTATGAGCAAGAGGCTGTATTGTACTGTCCCCTCGGGTCTGGAGGGGCAGGGTGTATGGAGAAGTTATGATGTCATTAATAGAAAATGTTAAAGAGAGAAGCTTCTTCTGCAAAATTCCCTTTTACCATATGGAGTAAGATTTGGTTCCTGGGATGATCAGTTTCCAAACTCATTGCTTATTCATGGTCTTTTTAAAAGTGTCAACCCCTCCATTCAAGTAGTTTATATCCTTACATTTTGTTCTAGAAGCCAGGCTTCAAAGCTCTGGGGGCTATTTTGTCAGGGGAGGACAGGGAGATGCAGACATCATATTCACAACACATTCCTCATCAGGATTTGCAGAAAAGTGAACTGTCCTCTCAGTTCAGAGCTACCTTGAATATGACTGTACTCTCCTCGGTTCAGCTTTGTTGGGCTTGAGGTGGAGGTGAGGGATCAGAGAAAGGAAGACAGAATTTGCTGAATCCCCAAGGTGATGTTTTTAAAAGCACTTTGGAGCTGATGCCACCAATACAAGAGGCAGTTTTGTCTTCTCAGCCTGTGTCCTGCCTGGTTTATGGCTGAGTGCCGAAGCCAAAATTTGGTCAAACTCTTTCCCGGATTCCTAGCTGGGTCTTCCCTGTCCTGGGTTACTGGCATCTTCTCTCCTTACTAAATGTGCTTTGTGATCTCAGTCAGTGGGAGGCAGAAAACCCACTGCTAAACAGGGAAGCAAGTGAAAACCCAAAATGCCAACATGTCTAGTCTGGGACATGGTAATGCACTATCCTATTCATTCATTAATCTCTCCATTCACAAATATCTATTGCCTGTCCACACTAGTGTGAGGGCCTTCAGGTCTAGGAGTTTCATTCAAAAATGGAAAGGATAACCAATGGTGGTCAGAGTGGTTAAAAGAGGGGAAAGCGCCTTCAGTCTACCACCATTGAGTGTAGCCTGGAAGCCAGGTGTCTATTTGAGACCCCTATCCAGCAGGGGTATCTTAAAAAGTGGCGTGAAGAATCTGCTGGAGCCAGTGGGTTAGTAAAGCAATTAAAGAACAAAATGAAGACCATTCTAAGCACTGGCCCCCAAGGAGGGTTAAGGACTGGAATATAGCACAGGGAGCCTCATGTGAACCTTGCCTAAGAGATCATCCCCAGACACCGTGGAACTCGGGCGGCCTCCCTGCTGTGGGGCAGGCATCCTTGGCGAGCAAGGAAATCATCAAAGGCTCCAGCAGCAGGAACACTCCAGCCATTAGACAGTGGAAGACAGATTTCCTCTAAAATGTGCCTTTAAAGGCAGCTCATTTACCTTCACAGGCCCCAGGAAAGCCCAAGGTAGGTGCCATCCAGGAAACGCGGACTCTTTAAGATCAGCATGGTTTAATGCAGCATGAGAGCCTTAGGTCAGACCAAGAAATGACTTCCTGACTGTAAGGGCTTATTGGACCATGAAAGAGGCCTCCTAGAGAGACTGTGAAATCAACTTCTCTCAAAGTTTTTCAGATTCTTGTTTCTTTGGGGCGGTGGGTTGAGGGCCAGCCCAGAGGCAGGCAGAGAGATCTGATGAATTCTCAAGCCCCTTCATCTTACCCCAGGAGGCACTTTCCTGTCTAAGAACAGAGGTTTCCCCCCTTTCTGGGTGGGAAGTTGGGTCCAGAAGGCAAACGAGGCAACAAATATTTAATTCTGCCTGAATTGCTCTTACATACTTGGGGGTGAAAAGAGTAGACTAAAGCCTTCATGTCTTACTTTTTTATTTCATTTTCCAGACATGGGTCGACTGGGTAGCAGACTCCAAATCTTCAAATACTGAATAAGAAATATGTTCAGCCTGGAAGCCATTTTAACATTTTAAATATGTGGGGTTTCTCCAGCTTTATGACAGCTGTAGGATGTGAGACAAAATCCTTTCTCTCCAGCATCCAGGCAACTCCGAACGTAAATGGTAAGAAGGGGGTGGGAGGTGGGAGGTGGGGACGGGGTGTGGCAGGCAAAGGTGGGGCACAGACTTCATTTTCTTCCTGTTGTGGAACATTTTTTTTTTTTTTAATAACTGATCTGAACCCTCAGAGTCCCTGGAGAACTGTAGATTTTCTATCAGCAGAATATCTGATAATACCTTTGGAAATGCCCCCAAAATCCGAACACAAACTCCCTGGGTGACAGGTCAGACACAAACAGGCTGTGTCTCCAGCAGCCGGACACTCACATTCCCTGGTTTGAAGAAGGGAGAAAGGGGGTGGGGGTAGGAGGGAGCCCTTTCATCTGGGCTGTTTGGGATTTGGGATCCTTCTCCAGGATAATTTTAACTGAGTTTGCAAGCATGATTGCCACACAGGGTAGATACTGCAGCCTATTTAGTTAAATGAGTTCACATGTTTAATATTCATTGGGCACTTCCATCACTCCTGGGAGTGAGCTATGGGATTGGTGCAGGGCTTCTGACAATGACACCAGTGGCCCTGCCCCGATCTGACCTTCCCTCCCTGCTATATCCCTGCCCTTGGTGCTTTAGAGAGCACAGAACTATTCAGTCGCCCACTCACTCACTCACTCATTCATTCACTCAGTCTGTCAGTCAGTCAATGCATTCTGTAAATATTCATTGCACTCTTCCCAAGAGCTAAAAATGCAGCAATGAACAAGATGCCCACTGCCCTGCTCCTGTGGGCCTCAAATTCTAGTGATGAGAGACCCAGAAGCAATGAACCATGATAAGTGATAGAGAAAGAGAGAGAGATAATAGTCCTGCGTTCATTGCTACGTGACATGTTCATTGTTACATGACTGCTTATATTTATTGTTGATTGAAAGATTTTCATAGTTACCTATATATCTATGGACAGATAGATAGCATTTCAAACGGTAACGAGAGCTATGCAGTAAACAAACCAGGCCCAGGTAACAGAGAATGACTGGGGTGGGGCCCCACATTAGCTCAGGGAGGTGAAAAAGGCCTCTCTGTGACACTGAAACTGAAACCTGCGTGACCAGGAGCCAGCCCAGCCCCTGAAAATCAGGGGAGCATGTTCCAGGCAGAGGGTCTAGAGGGTGCCAAGACCCTGGGGTAAGATGGAGCTCGGCGTGGTCAAGGAACAGAAAGAAAGGCAGTGTGGCTGGGCACAGAGTAGAGCAGAGCTGGAAGGAACCATATCCAGGTTGAGTGTCTCTTATCCGAAATGCTTGGGACCGGAAGTATTATGGATTTGAGAACATTTGCAGAATATTCTGCTGGTTGAGCATCCATAATCTGACCAACCAAAATCCAAAATGAGCATTTCTTTTGAATATCATGTCAACGCTCAAAATGTTTCAGATTTTGGAGCCTTTTGGATTTCAGATTTTCAGATTTTTGAATTAGAGATATTCAACCTGTAGATCCAGTTGGGAGTTAACCTAGAATTAACACCAGCTAGAAATTTAGAGCTCACTGGATCCAATTCTCAGATTTACAAATTGGAAAATCTGAGGCTCACAGAATATACTTGACTAGCTCAGGGAGACCCAGCGATTGAGAGTAGACGCAGGACAGGTCCCTGTGCCTGCTGACACTCACGCCCAGCGTTTGTTCCACTAGGTCATGTGTGTGCCACACGGGCTCTGCAGATTTAGATCCCTGCACATTTAGTGCCCATGGGGACCAACATGGCACTTCATGGGGGGAGTCGGGGTGGGAAAAGGCAAGAGCAACAGGCGGTGGTAAAAGAGAAGAATGAAGAGCCCGGACTTCAGTGTTAGCCAGAGCTGACCTCAAGTTCAGACAGTCCCCTACTAGACCTATGACCTTGGGAATGTAGTTTAATCTCTCTGAGCCTCAACTCCACCATCTGTGAAGTGGGACAATACAGTACCACCCCATAGATGTACAGTGGGGATCAGGCGTGATGGTGCATTTAGAGGACGTGGCAGTGTCTGGTGCATTTAACGAGCCTCAGTTACACGTTCATTGTTATACGACTGTTCCATAGTCCCTGGCCTAAAGGAGCTCCCCCCATTGTGCTGGAGAAAACGCCCAAGCACAAACGCTGCAAACATGTTATGCTTATTCACGCACTCATGAAATATCTACTGAGCACCTGTTCTGTGACGGGCACCGCGCCAATCCCTGGGAATAGCACAGGGAAGCAAAACAGATGTGGCCCTGCTAGTGCAGGAGACAGGCAACTATCGACGTAACCACACAAAGAGGTGCAAAGTTGCAGCTGCAAGAAGTAGCAGCACAGGGGCTTGCAGCACTTCAGGAGACCACCTGGAGGGGGTGGCTGGTTGGGGAGGTCAGCACAGGCCTCCCTGAGAAAGCAAAGCTTGGGACATAACATGAACGATGAGTGGGGGGTGACCAGGTGGTGGACAAGAGCAAAGGACAGTATTCCAGGCAGAAGAAAAGGCATGTGCCAAGGCCCTGGAGTGTCAGGACCATGGTGGATGTGAGTGACTGAACGGAAGCCAGAGTGGCCGCCAGAGAGTAGGGCCCACCAGGAGAGGAGGATGGACGTACATGCAAAGGCTGGACCATTGAGGGTCTTGTGTCAAGATGAGGAGTTTGGTTTTTATCCTGAGGATAGAAGGAAGTGTTCAAGGAGATTTATTAAAGCAGAGGTGCTTGGAACATAATCTTGTCAGACTTGTAAATGTATTAATCCATTCAACAAACACTTACGGGGCACTCTGTATGTATAACACACTGTTCCAGGCCCTGTGAGGATAGGGGAGATGCCCCGGCCACTAAGGCTCTTATGGAATAGTGGAGCAGACAGACATGTTAGTGACAGTTGATTGCAGAAGAAAGAGCACTGATTGGGGTATTGAAGACATAGGTTCACGTTCCAGCTCTGCCCCTCATGGAAAAACCCAGAGTTCCTTGAGGACAGTGACTGAGTTTAATTATCTTTAGGTCCCCAGCACCTAGCATGCAGGAGGATCAATAAACACAATGATCATGTAACCTTGGATAACATCAACAAGGCCTTATATTTGTTTAATGCTTTATAGTCTTTAAAGACCTTTCACCTACTGGATCTTATTTTATCTAATTTGTGGGGCCCAGTGCAGAATGAAATGGGGAACTCTTTGTTCAAATATGAATAAGAACTTCAAGGCAGTGATGGCAGAGCATTTGACCAAGCACAGGAATGCTGTCAGCACGGGGCCCTGTGTGACTGCACAGGTTGCACAGGCATGAAGTCAGCCCTGGGGGATTCTATTTTATTCACTTACAGATGATAAAACTGAGGCACAAGGTCAGGTGACTCTGTCAGTGTCACTCAGCTAGCACCTGAAAGAGTGAGGCCTTGAAATAAACCCAGTCCTTCTCATTCTAGCTCCAGGGTTCTTCCTGCTGAAATAGGGTTGGTCTGATCTCTGCTGTGGGTTGCAGTGTTCTTGGCAGGGCTGTTCTAAGCATCTGTTTAAAAAATGACACAGATGAAGAAGCAGAATGCAAATGCTCAGGATGCTGCCCTGCGCAAAACCTTCCAACAGTTCCCATTGCTCTCAGGACAAGGTCCAAAGGCTTAGACCGATGCACAGCGTCCTTTCATGGTCTGACCCCTGACTGAAATTCTCCAGCTGCACACCGCCTACCTCTGACCCCTCCCTCGAAATGTGCTTTCCAACCACACACTCCTTCTCACCATCTTCCAGCTAGGTCTTGCTCCTTCTGGCCTCCAGGTCTTTGCTATACTACTCGCTCTGTTTCAGATGCTGTTAGGAAGGGTAACTAACTGCAAGTTAGCCAGCTGAGGAAGAGAGCAGGATGAGGAACAGCAGCTGAGGCAGAGGGAAAATCATGACTAACCTGTCTGCATCCTTGGAGTAGCCATCTACTCTTCCATCCATCCATCCATCCATCCATCCATCCATCCATCCACCCATACATACATACATCTATCCATCCACCCTTCCATCCATCCTTCCATCCATCCTTTTATCCATCCAACAATTATTCACTGAGCCCCATATGCTATCTGCAAGGCACTATGTTAGGCACTGGAATCCAGAGGTGAATAAGCTACACTTCCCACCCCCAAAGAGCTCACAGCCCAATGGAAAGACAAGCAAGTGTCACCCATAACTTAAATCCCCAATTTTATAATCTCTATGAAGCAATACCCACTCCCCACAATTTATGGAAATTCCCATTTTTTCTCCTGATCCTGTCTCCATTCCTGTGTCCATAGATGCCATCTCAGGATGTCACTGAGCTGACAGGGACACAGTTGTAATCCCCTTTACCATTTTCCATGAGAAATACAAACCCCTGGTGATTTCATGGATCGGGTGACTTTACTGTAGATCTGAGGTGTTGTGTACCATCCTACACACTACAGCTTTCCGCCATCTTGCTGGTTTCCTGCCAATAAGCACCCACTTCCTAAAAGCCCATGCAATTAGCATGGGATCCTCTCTATTGCACAACCCCCTAGGAGTGTAATTTACTCCTCAGTCCCCCTACTGTGACTGTCCCCAAAATCTGGTGAATATAATGTGTTCCAACTCACCACACATGTAAATAGACCGCTACGATACAGACAGCAGTGAGCGCTACAACAGAGGTAAGCTCCGAGTGCCCACACGGAGGGGGCATATAAACGGGGCACCTGACCTAGCCCAGGGCTTGGGGAAGGCATTCTAGGAAGGATTCCTGGATAAAGAGGGGAGATAGGAAGAGGATATTTCAGGCAGAACAAATGACAAGGACAGAGAAGCCAGAGAGGCATGGTGCTTTAGGGGGAACAAAAGAGGCTCAACAGGGTTAGAGAATCCAGTACCAGGAGCACGAGAGACAGCACTAGAGAGGAAGGCAGGCAGGGCTTCTTAAGACTAGAAGTGACATGATTAGAGAATTTTAGATAAATTGTAGGGGCTGGGACATGGGCTCACTCAGCCTCAACCTAAGGCTGTGAGAACCTCGAACTCAGGGCCAAAACCATCCCAGGGAGCATGTGTGAGACCAGGAATAAGGCGTTGCTATAAAAACAGGTAGTCAGAGCCCCAGGGTGGCTGTCCTGGTGTCCTGCAGAGGTGGCCTAATGCCCACTCTCTTCTCCAACAGAGAACTCTGTTCTTCTTGGGTATTTGTGATCAAACCAAAAACTAAGTATGCAAGATTCATGGCCTATTGGGACCTAGTAGAAGAATTCATACTAATTTTCAAATGTCTTCAGGTCAGCAAAACCTCAAATGCACTTTTCCCAGAGTTCTCTCCTCCTCTCCACACCCCCACTACCACCCCACTGCTCCTTAATTCTAAAAGCCACATGGATTTCAAGGGAAATGGAATCAGTCTGGTCCTGGTTCATTCGCGCTTGAACCCTCAAACAGGCTGTTTTGTAAGAGACTGTGGACTTCCAAGACACCCGCACAGGCTCCCTGACACAGGGTCTTGTTTTGAATTAGAAAATTGTATTTTGCCAGAACTTTATGTTCAAGTTCAATATTAATGTCAGAACCCACGAAATGTGAGTGGGTTCTAAATTTGGAAAAACATGTTCTCCAATCTCTCCCGCAAGCATTCCTTCAACTATTGACTTTGGAGGCAGCTTCTCTATACCATGTGGCTGTCTGTTGTTTGCTCTCCATGACACACTGAGCCCTCAAACACACGAGGTGCTTAATTGGCAGATCAATTTATCATCGTCCCCAATAATCTGGTTTGGTGGAGCACCGCGGAGGGAAGCCAATCCATAGCCAGCTTCCTTTCTTGGCCAAGCGGCTGGGTTGAGTTTTGTTTCCATGCAACACGTCTGCCCTGACTTGAACTTTGACTCCCTACCAGTGTCCTTTCTGAGCTATTTGCACTGTGAACATAGCGACTAAAAAGATTTATTAAAAAAAAAAGGAGCTGTGTCATTTTTAGAAAGGCGAGACACCCAACACATCCTACTCTGAGTAGATTTCTTTGACAGCTTGTGATGTTGCCTGAATAGTAAATATATCCTCAGACTCCAAGTAAATAGTCCATGGCATGTAACTTGGGTATAAAAGAGGAAATTTTACACAACGTGGCCACAGACGCCTTGTCATTTCCCAGAAAATTAGAGGGTCTTCCAGTGACCCTGTAAATTTATCACACAAGTATTCTTCCACGACTTCAGGAACAGATGGGGACTGTTTTGATAATGTTTTCCAATCCCCACAGATAACACGCTGGGGGTGGAGGGAGAGGGAGGGGGAAGGGCTGCCATTGCTCCCAGAAACGGGAAACCAGTGCTCAGCTCCGGGCTTTCTGTGCCTCTGGTCATCTGAAAGACACTTTGTTAGCACCCAGCATGAAGGGAAGCAGCAAGGAGTCTGGGTGAATGCTGATTTCTTTATTGGGTAGCCCCTTCGCTAAAGCACGAAGATGTTAAAGAACTGGCTGAAAGAGAGCTTCAAGCCCAGAGGATGGGCCGGAATCAAAGAGAGGCTGAAATGGGCCTTGAAGGGTGTCCTTCTGCCTCCAGAAAGGATCAAAGAGGGTTTGAAACCTGCAGATTTCACAGCTTCCCTTAGTAACTCTTTTCAGCATCTCAGCAGACAGGGAGAAATACAAATCAACATCTCCTGTGTAGTAACTGCTGGTTCACTTACACCAGGTCCTTCCACCACTACTAATAATAGCTAATATTGACTGAGGGATGCCCAGGTGCCCGGCACTGTGCTGAGCTCCTGATGAAAAGTATCACCTAATCCTCACCATCCTGAGAGCTCACGGGCTCACCCAGAGTCAGCCGCTGGGAAGGACAGGGCTGGGAGCCCTGATTTTGTGCTGGTCTCTTGGGGCTCGCTATGCCTTGATTTCCTCATCTGTAAAGTGTGGATTTAATAACAGTAGTATGATACTAAGGCTTTTGTTTTGTTTTGTTTTTTGGGGTTTTTTGCATTTTTCTTTTGTCTCTTTTGAACAGGTCTGTGTGCTTCACATCAGCATTGAGGACATAGTTCTCATTTCCAACTCTCATTATTCATTTGTCCATTCAACAAGTGTCTTTGAGCCCTTACTGTTTAGGTCACTGCCATCCAGATTTTTTTTTTTTTTTTTTTTTTTTTTTTTTTTTTTT
>NW_007728290.1:131175-132820 GCF_000696425.1 Galeopterus variegatus | reverse complement strand
GCCCGTTCACAGTAGGCCATACACATCACTGTCAGGCCTTTGACAATCATCAGATTACGCCTCTGTCTGCCTTACAAACCCGATACCTGTTTTGTACTTTGCTGTTCATGGATTCCTTTTACATAGACTTACTCATGTGTGATTCTTATGACAACCTAGCAAAGAAAAGAAAAGCAGATATAATATTATTTATTATTATTATTTTCCCATTTTTACACATGAGTAAAAAGGCCCAGTCCTTTTAAGTAAATGCTGGAGCCAGAATTCAACCCCGGATCTTGTAATGCCTGAACCCTTCCCACTACAGCACGCAACATAAATGTGAACGTCGCCCTCTGGGAGCCACCATCTAACAGGCAGCACTGGCACAAGCACAGCAGCACAGAGAGGCAGGATCGCCTGGTGATTAAGCACATGGACTCTTGAGCGTCTGTCACTTGCCAGCTGGACGACCTTGGGCAAGTGACTTAACCTCTTGATGCCTCCCTTTCCTAATGGGTATAAGGGAATAATAAGGGGCTGGCTGGTTAGCTCAGATGGTTAGAGCACAGCTTTAGTAATTCCAAGGTTAAGGGCTTGGTTCCCCGTACTGGCCAGCCACAGGAAAAAAAAAAAAAAAGAAAATCAACAAAAGGGAATAATAATAGTACCTACCTCATAAGATTGTTTGAAGATCAAAGATTTATATATATGGTGTAAAGCTCTTGGGACATTGTCTCGATTTAATACATGCTATCTAATGGTTCATTGTTTTAACATCACTATAGAACAAACAGAGGCTATAAAGGGAAGGACAGAGTGAAGAGCTCTAGCTGGGATCCAGGAGGAAAAGAACTACTGGAACTAGCAGGAGATGTGGTTCCACTTCCCATTCTGCCTCTTACCATCTGTGCAACCTTGAACATTTCAGTCACTTTACTCCTCTTTGGTTTCCTCACCTGTCAGGTGAGATAGTTCAACCAGATTGGGTAGGGGAGGCTTGGCTGAGACCCAATGCCCCTGGAGACTGTAGGAGTGCACCTAGCCACACCACTTCGATTAACGCTGGCTGGCAAAGGTGACCAGTTAGTTTCACTTAGGATCAGGCTGACCACCTCATCCCGATTTGCCCAGAACTTTCCCATTTTTAAAAGTGAAAGTCCTACCTCCTAGGAACACAATTTTAGGAAAACCAGGATGGCGGATCACCCTAATTAGGTCAGCCCATTTTTAAAATTCCATAATTAAGTCCATCATTTTCCAAACTTTGCAGCTCATGGTACCACCTACATATATTTTGTCATAGACCTGTGGAACTGTAAAATTACTCAAACACATTTATTTCGAGAGGGTATTTGGCATCATTACTGCCACAGTCAGGATAGGACAAGTTAGCTGAGGCAACAAACAACCCCACAAAGCAGAGAGCTGGTATATGCGGTGAACAGTGCTGCACCTGGCAAACCAGCATCGCTTGCTGTAAGGAAGAAAAATAAATGTCAATGAAAATCAAACAATTGTCACTAGAGAGCAGTGCTGGCTGAGATTCTGTCTAGCCCCAAGGGCCTGCTCACTCTTTGTTAAAAGAAGAGATTAGTAAAAGTTAAAAACATCCTGGAATTTTCTCCTTTCAGTAGCAGGATTGAACAAGAAGTAAGTTTATCAC
>NW_007728290.1:126396-129531 GCF_000696425.1 Galeopterus variegatus | reverse complement strand
ATGGTTAGATGGGGATAGTTAGCTTATTCATCATTACAATACACAGTCATTCTTTGTGTCCATTGACAAATTCTATCAATTCTATCACCTAAAGGTTTATAGGATCTATCCACCTTCTCCACCTTCACCCTTCCCACCCCACTCCAGGTCACCCTCATCTCTCCCTTCCTATTAAAGAGGTTCCTAATTGGTCTCCCACAGCCACCTTTGCTTCTCTCTAATCCTCTCCAATCCATGCTACAGATAGAGCTATCAGTGGTGTTTTGTTTTTGTTTTTGTTTAACGTATTCTTATTACCTTATTTTTCCTTGCTTAAAATCCTTCAGCTGTATCCTATTACNTCCTGTTCATTCTTCATTGCTCAGCTTAGACAACACTCCTCTGGAAGACTTCCCTGATCCCAAGGCCAAGGTAGGGCCTCCTCACCCACATATAAACTCCTGATCACCCTGGCCTCCTCCTTCACAACAATCAGCATAACAATAATTCTTGTTTCCTAGTAGGCTGCCCCCTCCGTGGGGACAGGGACCCACCAATATCCCCACATCTAGTACTGTGCCCAAGGATATGGAGCAAGTGCTCCATTAATATTTGGAGTCTGAGTGAGAATGATTCTACAAGAATCACTCCCAAGCAGTCTGAGTCCCCCACCCGCACAAAGAGATCCGTGTCTTCCTCTCTACCCACCTTCTGAAGAGAACTCAATAGTATGCATTCTGGTCTTAGAGAACGTGGTATCTGGTGACACGACTGGGAACACTGACAAAAATGTGGCCGTAGTGGGCTCACCAGCTCTCAGGAAGGAATAAGTATCGAGTCATGCTGCATCACACACAGGAAGAGAGTGAGCTGGTGCCGACAGGGCAGGGTGTCCCAGGCCTTTGGTCTTGGGTTTCTCTTCCTAGAGTATTTATATCCATCCGGAGAAGCCGGCTGGCTTCATTAATTGTGAGCGTATGTCCACCCAAAGCTGCCATACACCAAATGTATTGAATACCAGGCCTTATATGGGCATCTCTTGTGGATTTATAGTTGTTAACAAGTGACATGCAGTAGATGGCTAAGACGGAATGCCAAATGTTTATCTTCCCATGTCTTCTCAAAGGTGCAAGGTTGCTGATTTGGTATATTGTTTTTAATGGAATGGTTACTTTTTAAATGAAAAGTAGGAAGTTAGAAGGCCCACAGTCATTTAATGAACTCTGTAGGGATCAACATACATTTCAGAAGCAGCATCAAAGAGTACAGATTCTGCGTCCAGTGTCTCAAAATTAGAACCACAGACACTCAGTGGAAATTTGTGCCAAGCATCATTCAAAGCAAATACGTTAACTCATTTAATCCTCATGACAGATCTGTGAGATGAGTGCTACTATTAAACTTATTTTGCAAGTGAGGAAACCAAGGTCCAGACAGGTTAAGTGACTGGCCCAGTAAGTAAGCAGCAGAGCTGGAATTTGAACCCAGGCAGCCAGGTTCCAGAGTCCAGAAGTAGTCAGACCCCATGGGATCCATTCAGTCCAAACCAAAACCAAACCCAGAGGCCTGCTTCCAGAGGACTTGGGCCCCAGCCCTGAACTGGTCTTTTCTCTCTTGAGGGCTACAGAGAAGCTGCAGGCACAGTCCTAGCTTCCAGGGAGCTTACACTTTTGCAGGGAGATCACACAAGAGCGTACATGATTTATAGTAACACAAGTTAGCAAGTGTGAAATGCCATGCCAGTCGGTGCGATCGAGTAGGCTGCCCAAGGAGGGAGATGTCCTGAAGTGTGGATCACCAGATCCACATCCCTGCTCTGCAGCTGCCAGGTTCTGTGACTTCAGGAGAGTCTATTACCCCCACTGAGGTTCAACTTCAAATCTGTAAAATGGGGATGATGTCATGCTAGTTCCCGTCTCACAGAGAAGCAAAGCATTAGGTCAGGGGGTGTTTTCAGTATGCATTGGCCATTAATATTTCTAGCAGAGGAGGTCAGGATATCATCATTTATTCATTCACAAACATATATCAAGCACCTAACAATGTACCCAGGCACCGTGCCGGGTGCTAGGGAGATAAAGAAAAATGAGACAGCAGCCAAGGCTTTCAAGGAGCTCGTTGTTCGAGAAAAGCTGTGATATAGGTTCTGAGAAAGACAGTGGGGGAGGCAGGCTACCAGGCAGGTGGCAGTCCCAGGTCCTTGCAGCAGGCATCAGAGAAACTGCCTTGGAGGAGGATAACAAGGATTCGGAAGAGGGTGAGGATGTTTCCAGCATGTGCAAAGCACCAGCAAGGAGGCAGCATCAGGACATCTGATCTGCCAGGGTGGTGGGTTTAAGGATGGTGGTGACGGCGCACAGATGGGATTCCATCCCAGGTCCCAAGCAGGTAGCTCTGATGTTGTAAAGTGTACCTGCAAGTCCAGTTCTCTATCTCCAGACTACACTGGAGACAAAAGAGTAACTACACATTGAATGGGAACCTAAGTGGGTTCTTTTCTCTTTTATTCTCTTTCGTGACCAGTTATTTGCCTGTTAGCCAGACTGGGGCTGAAACTGAATGTATGTCTCACCAAAGAGGCATCAGAAAGTGAAGGCCTGGAGAGAGACAGAGGGAGGGGAGATTAGGCAGGGTTGTTTCCTTCTTCCAAGTGGCTCCTCAGTAAAATCCTGCAGATCTGTCTCCGGGGAGCGGTTCGCCCTCCAGAAAATATGACACTCTATTTCCTGCCCTTGTTTGTTAACACAGCCCGTTACCACTCATCTCAGTTTCATGTAGCTGCCAGCCGGCATTAACGCCCTCCTGCTCGCCGAGGCAGAAAATAGAAAAGGAAGAATTCAGCAGATTTTCCCCGTGGCACCCTCGGCGGCACCAAGATAACCAGAGCAGAAACCACAATTAGATCCTTACTCCTTCAGTCCGGGAATGCGGAGGACGGGACGGTTTAACCACCTTCTGCATTTCCTGCGAGGAGAGTCGGCTTGTTATTTCGGTTGTCTGGGCTCCCTTCTCTGCTACGGAGAAAGATACATTAACTTTTTTTTTTTTTTTTTCTAATGTTAGGCAGGAGATGTTGCAAACTGTCAGGAACTGTCCGCGGGCTCCTGCCCCAATCAGCGGTCCGCGGGCGCCTGCGGCGGGGGCACACCGACCCCC
>NW_007728290.1:117590-125754 GCF_000696425.1 Galeopterus variegatus | reverse complement strand
CGGTCCGCGGGCGCCTGCGGCGGGGACACACTGACCCCTAGTGGCCGGCCGGGCCCTCGCAGCCCCCGCGCCCTGCCCTGGCTCCGGGCGGCCCGAGTCTCCATAAATCGCTCCCTCCACAGAGCAGCTCTGTGTGGGCTGGCGGGGGTGTGGCCGGGGCAGTGTCCCACCGCCGGCTCTGCCACACACGCGCACGCACACACCGTGTCCATTTTCTTTTCCAAACCAGAGAAGCGATTTCTCCTCTCCTTGTCCAATTTCAAAGAGCACAGATTCCTAAGAACTTTAAGTGGTGCACCCCTGGGCCACAGAGAAGGCATGTTTCCCTGCTCTGGGGGCGTTCTTGGGAAAGGCAGACAGGGTCCCAGCGTGACACACGGCTGAGAGAGAATAAGGGAGCTGGCGTTAGTGGGGAGACTCAGTGCCAGACATCGTGCACGCAGTTATCCCACTGGAACCTCACAATAGCCCCAATGTGCAGATTTGGAAACTGAGGCTCTGACTCCCAAACGGCTAGGTCACAAAGCTAATGTTTTTAATGATTTTATTGATTTTAACAGATAAATATTTACATAGCACTTGTCTGCCAGGCATTCTTCTAGCACTTTACCAAAGTAAAATTACCTCTGTGAAATCCTCATCACAACCCTATGAGGTAAGTACTACTCCATGATGAGAAAACCAAGGCACAAAGAGGTTTAAGTGACAAGTGATTGGTGAGCCTGGCGTTAAACCAGGCAGCCTGGCTTCAGCGTGCTCTCAGCCACTGCACCGGGCTGTATGGACAATGGATACTAGTAAGGAGACCAGGATTCTACTCCACACGCAATGGGCTCCAAAACCCAAGCTCCTCTCCGTGGACCTCCTCTATGCCCTAAGGACGAAGTGCTACAGCAATGCAGGAGAGGGAGCAATGATTCTAGCTACCACAAAAGGAAGAAACCTTGTGGGCTTGGTGGTACTGTAAGCTCCTTGAAGACACGGACCGTGTCATGCGTGCCTGGCACGTGGGAGGTGCTCAATAGGAGTTCAACTGGACTGGACCTTGAAGGACGATTCAAGGAAGGTGGGAAGGCAGCAGGGAGGCTAAGAGGGTTGCAGGAACCATGACACTGAGGTAGAAGAGCCTAGGTCATGTTCTCCACGACCACCCTTACAAAAAGGTATTTTCAAACGCACCAACTCTGCACGTCCTCTTCTTTAGCCCATACCAGCGGATTAGCTGAGCTGCAACTGAGCATCCCCTACCCACACTGATGCAATTAATACTGCCTCACATGTATGCCCCTCGACTTTACTTTATCTCATTTGAGTTACGGAGTAGCCCCAAGAAGTAGGTATAACCAGCCTCAATTTTAACATAAGAAAACAAAGGCCTTTTCAAGTGGGCTCAGTGAGTTGTCTTATGTTTCTTAGCTAATAAGCAGAGACCCACACATCCTGGCTTCCTGATTCCAAAGGCTATCACTTCTCACACTGTCACTGTCAGCCTGGACCCTCACACAGGGAAAGCTCAGCCTTCCCCACCCCTGCCCAAGCACCTGGACTTCCCTCAAGCAGTTTCTTGAATTGGCTGGGCTTGTTCCTGCCTTAGACCTTTGCCCTAGCCATTCACAGCCTGGAATGCCCTTCCTGTACATGGATCTTCATGCAGTTGGCTCCTTCCTGTCATTCCGGTGTCAGCTCAAGTGTCACCTCCTCCGAAAAGCCTTCCTTGTCCACCCAACCTAAAATAGCCTTCCAGTCACCTTCTATTGCATCATGGTTTTATTTACTTCCCAGCAGTTATTAAGCTCTGCTAATTTCTTGTTTAGTTACTATTGTTAGTCTCATCCCACGTATAATGAGGACTATCAATTACATAGCAGAGACCTACCATGTGCCAAGCAATCCAGAAGCTTCACAGTAAATCATTTCATCTTCACAATCACCCTTTATCATATGTTCTACCATTATTCCCTCTGCACAGAAGAGGAAACTGAGGCAGGAGGGGTTTAGTAACTTGTACAAAATTTTACCCTTAGTAAGCTGTGTTCTAGTCACTGCAAAAACATCAGCCCTTTAACAACAAAAAGACAACCAAATTTTTAAATGGGAAAAGGACTTAGACATTTCTCCAAAGGAGATATACAAACAGCCAACAAGAACATGAAAAGGTGCTCAACATTATTAGTCATTAGGGAAATGCAAATCAAAACCATAATAAGTTACTGCTTCACACCCAGTAGAATAGCTTAATTTTTTTAAAAAATGGAGAATAATGAGTTGTTGGCAAGGATGTGGAGAAAAATTGTACATTGTTGGTGGGGATGTTAAATGGGGAAGCCACTATGCAAAAAAGTTTGCTGGTTCCTCAAAAAGTTAAACAGAATTAACAATATGATCTGGCAGTTCTACTCTGATGGAGTTTGGATGTGTTGTCCTCCCAGAACTCATGTGGAAATTTGATCCCCAATGCGGCAGTGTTGGAAACTGATTGAGTCATGGGGGCGGATCCCTCTTGAATGGATTGGTTCTCTCCCTAGGTGGGGGGAGTAATGAGTGTGTTGTCCTCCCAGAACTCATGTGGAAATTTGATCCCCAATGCGGCAGTGTTGGAAACTGATGGAGTCATGGGGGCGGATCCCTCTTGAATGGATTGGTTCTCTCCCTAGGTGGGGGGAGTAATGAGTAAGTTCTCGCTTTATTAGTTCATGCAAGAGCTGGTTGTTTAAAAGACCCTGGCACCTCCCCTCTCTCCCTCGCTTCCTGTCACCATGTGATCTGCTTGTACCTGCCGGCTGCCTGCCACTTTCTGCCATGAGTAGAAGCAGCCTGAGGCCCATGCCAGATGCAGCTGTCCCAGAATCGTAAGACAAATAAACCTCTGTTCTTTATAAATTACCCAGTTCAGGTATTCTGTTATAGCAACACAAAGTGGACTAAAACATACTTCTCGGTATACACCCAAAGGAATTGAAAACAGGTGTTCAAACAAAAACTTGTACATGAATGTTCATAGCAGCACTACTCACGACAACCGGAAGGTAGAAGCAATCCAAATGCTCATCAACTGATGAATGGATAAAGAAAATGTGCTTATCCATATAGTGGAATGTTATTTAGCCATAAAAAGGAATGAAATGCTGGGTGGCCAGTTAGCTCGGTTGGTTAGAGTGCCACCAAGGTCAAGGGTTTGGATCCCTATACCAGCCAGCCAAAATATTAATAAATATAAAGTAAAAAAAAATATATATATATATAGGAATGAAGTGCTGATACATGCTACACTGATACACTTAAACACATATGCTAAGTGAAAGAAGCCAGATACAAAAGCCTCCATATAGGCAAATCCATAGAGACAGAAAGCAGACTGGTGGGTGCCAGGGGCTGGAAGGAGGGAGAAATAGGGAATGACTGATTAATGGCTACAGGGTCTTATTTGGGGGTAACAAAATGTTCTCGAACTAGATAGTGGTGGTGGTTGCACAACATTGTGAATGTACTAAACACCACTGAATTGTATACTTTAAAATGGTGAATTTTATATTATATGAATCTTACTGCAACACTTTTTTAAAAAGTCAGCCATGTCTATCTTGTTCATCTCTGCATCCCCAGGGCCTAGAACAGGGCAAGGAACACAGTAGGCCCTCAGAACTTATTTACTAGAGAAATTAGTAAAGTGGACAGGAACTGAGGTCTCCCAGATCCTGATCTCAGGTTCTTCCTACAACACCATGAAGTTTCAGGAAGCTCTAGGCCAGTGGTTCCCGAGCTCCAGCATGCACCAGAATCACTGGGAGGCCTTGTTAAAACACAGATCACTGGGCTTCAGGGCCAGAGTTTCTGATTCAGAAGGTCTGAGTGGTGCCTGAGAATTTGCATATCTAACACATGGCCTGGTGGCCCCCGGGGCCACACTTTGAGAAGACAGCTGTATTTTGTCCATTAAACCAAAAGAGAGGAAGAGAAAACCTTTGACATGAGCAGGACAGAGGAAAGGCAGGGCCCCATGTACTTAAAGAGAAAGCGAGATTTGAACCACCCAAAAAACTGAACCACACAGAAAAATGAGTTGTCAATTTTAATCAATTGAAAAATCCCTGAAGTAGGGACTTGTTTTCGAATAGGTGAGTTTACAGGTTTGGAGGGATGGTAACTGGGCTGTGTGAGACTTGCTGGCTAGCTCCATGGGGCTGCGCACACTCTGATTTGAAGTTAAGGGTCCTGGCTGTGGCTTTCTGCCTCCATTCCCATCTGTTTCTCTGTGTCCCTGTGATAACGTCCAAATTTCTTACTGAGGTCTGCGAGGCCCATCCACCTGGCCCCTGCCTGCCTCCCAGCCTTGGTGCAGACACCCTGTCCTCATTCTTCAGGTGAGGCCATGAGGGCCTTCTGGAAGCTCCTAGAACAGTCCAGCTCCTTCCCCATCTCAGGGCCTCTGCACCTGCTGCTGCCCCTGCTGCCACAACTCTCTCCATCCCACCCCACTTTTCATCCCCACTTCCATTTCCTTTTCAAGCTAATTCCTTCACCATCATCAAAGGTGCCCCCTGTCGGAAGCTTTCCCTGGCAAGCCACACTAGGTGGGGTACCCATTGATGCCACACACACCTGGGCATCTTGTCTTCTTCATAGCTTGCAGCACACTATGCGTTCTTCCACAGCCGGCCTCTGCTCGAGTGGAAGTTCCACAAGGACAGGACTGGGTCTGTCTAGTCCACAGAGTCCCCAGTGCCTAGCACAGTGCCTGACACAGGGAATAAATGAGCAAAAGTGAACTGGGTCCAGAAACCAAGATCAACAAAGGCCAGTGTCTGGCATCGGGGCACTGTCCACGACAGAAAGCTGCAGGAAGAAGGAGGAGCAGGGATTCAGAGCAAAGTCCAGATGCATTTGCACAGAGCTTTTCCCTTGGCCTGAAATGCCTTTCCTCCCCTTTTCCACCTGGTCCCCTGCTTGTTACCCTTCCTGCCTCTGCTGCAAGTGGCGCCTCCCCTCGAAGCCATCCCCAACCTCCCCTGAGAGAGATAGTTAGGTACCTCCTGTGTTAGGCAAGGCAGGGAGAGAATTCAGCCCCCAGCAAGTGGATACTCGTTGAACGTCCACCCCCCCATCGCCTGGCGGAGCACTGAGCGAGGCATGGAGACCCAATGCGCAGAATCACCCGCGCCCCCGGGCTGTGGCTGCAGCACAGCTGTACGTCTCCACCAGCTCCCAGAGCCAGGCCCTGGTGTGGGCACTTCCCACAGGCCTTAGGGAAGAACCCAGCGTGGGGTTCACACTGTGGGCTCTGGGGCAAGTCTCTGCCGAATTTTGTGACTTTCTGACTTTGGGCACATGACTAAACGTCAAGGGGCCACATCTGTAAAATGGAGATAACAATGGTACTTACCTCATTTCAATGCAGTGAAGGCATTCAGCATGGTGCCTGGCATATCTGAAGTGCTCGTTAATATGTCAGTGGCTACCTCATGTGACACTGCCAGCAATCTAGAGGTCAATGTTGCTATCCCAAACAAAGACAGGAGACTAACAGGCTCACCTAGTCACGCAACTCAGAACAAGGTTAAGTTGCAATTAGAATCTGTCTCTCTCCGAAACGAGGTTTCTTCCCACCACCTTGTCTCCATCTTGTCCCACGGCCCTTATCAGTCTACAGTAGGGTCCTTAAGCTATAGCCCATGGGCCAAAGCCAGCCATGCCCATTCACTTATTTACTCTCTACGGCTGCTTTATGAGTACAATAGGAGATAGAGACTATATAAGACAGAGACTATATGGCCCACAAGACAGAAATGCTTACCATCAGGCCCTTTACAGAAAAAGTTTGCCAACCCCCTGATTTACAGTGCAGCTGCCTGCTCTTATGTCTGTCTCCGCCGCTGGATGGGGAGTTCATTTAAACTGGGATCGTATTCATCTTTGAACCTCTAAAAGGAATAAGCACACTTCCTTGCAAGGGGCTCAGTGCTGGTTAAATGAAATATGAAATGCAATTCCCTCTGGAAACCCTTACATCCATCCTTTCTGACCCCCAAACCCAGGCCATCAGACACCAGACAAGGGTCTCTGCTCCTCCTTCAGGTAGCTGGGAGGCCTATGAGCTGCCTCCCATTGGAAATAACCTTGGTAGAGCTGTCTGTGGAAGCTTCCCAGGAGGGATGCTTCTGGATACAATCAATATACAAAAAAATCAATATTTTTCCCATACACGCCAGAATAACCAACTAGAAAATGTAATTATGAGAATATTCCAGTTATAATTTTAAAAGTCCTGTAAGGTATCTAGAATTAATGCTAACAAAAGATATGCGTGATCTTTACAAAGAAAATTATAAAATTGTAATGATGGACATCAAAAAAATGGCCTAGAAAATGACGAGAATACTTATTCCCCACCTCTCCAAACTTTTTTCTAAATAAAAAATTATAAATATATATAGATGGAGAGAGAGAGACTTTATCTTGATTAATATAATTATGCCCAGGATTTTTTAAAAATAGTAGGAGCTAGCTTTATGGAGTGGTTACTCAATAATTATCACAACATTTTGAACTAAATACTACTATTATACCCATTTTACAGGTAGGAGAATTGAGACCCAGAGAGGTTAATCAGCTTACCCAAGGGCACACAGCTAGTCAGTGGTGGAGCCAAGATTTGAACATGGGAAGCCTGGCTCCATGCCTGGATTTTAAAACACTGCTCTCTCCCACTGTCAGGACTGTAACCTGTTATAACCAAGGGAGAAAACTAATACAATACCTATATTTTATAAACCTCAGGTTCCTCATCTATAAAGTGGGGATAATGACCATATCCCTGCATACATTAGGTATGATGATTAAGTGAGGTATATAGTATGTAAAAAACTTAGCATAGGATTTGACACATAGTGAGCATAAAGTAAAGGTTGGTGTCATTATTATAGAGAGGCGCAGTAACTTTCTCCCTAGACAAGCCTCTCCCAGCCTCCCTTGAGACACACCCTGCTCCATGCCCAGAGTGTATGGGCACCCCTCCTTACCTTTTCTTGAGGATACCAGATTCTCATTTCCATAGAATCATTCAGTTCTCTTCTCTTGCCCTCTGAATTTCTGCTTTTGCTGGTCTTTGGTTATCCACTCTGGGGATTCTAAGGTTGTGTGGCAGGTGAGGGGTGCTGAAACACAGCAGCTGCAAAGATTCTCATTTCCATAGAATCATTCAGTTCTCTTCTCTTGCCCTCTGAATTTCTGCTTTTGTTGGTCTTTGATTGTCCACTCTGGGGATTCTAAGGTTGTGTGGCAGGTGAGGGGTGCTGAAACACAGCAGCTGCAACCCACTTTCCACAAGAAGTGTCTCCTTTGCTAGAAGACCAGGGTGTGCACCTGATATTGAGTTATGACCCCATTTCCAGAGTTGGCCTTGGGCAAATCAACTCTTTACAAAAAAAAGATGACTCTTGTGCAAAATCGCTGGGTGTTTGTATTTTCATCCATTCATTTAGTCAAAGAACAGTAAGTTTTTTCATGCTGGATTCATAAAGATAAAAAAGAAAGGAAATCTCCTCTTCTTTTTTGTAGGGAAAGAAAAGTGGACACCGCAAAAAACAAATTTAACACCAATGTTTATTACGGCAGAAAACACGGGGGGAAAAAAAACAGATGATCAGAAAACTAAGTGGCCCCAAGTGGTGTGCTTCACTACTCTGAACAAGACTTCCCCAAAGTCCTTAGGGCAGGTGGCCTGCCCCAACTCCTGGTCTGGAGGTCCCAGCTCCATCAGCACCAGCTAAGATTCTGGTTCTGCCCACCAGAATCTGGTTCACCACCCCTTACAAACTGATAAGAAGGCCATTTGAGGGCTCTATACTTTAAGCTATTAGTTTTAATGATTTCTGCAAGTTAGTAAAATGAAGCAGCATATATATTTGCCATCAATTCCCAAGACAGCTTTTGGCATGCCCACAGTTCATAAGGTCTGAAGATATCCATTTCCGCAGTTTAAAAACAAATGAAAGAAGGAATCTCATTCTGTTTTGCCATTCTCCGGGTCATTGCCAACAAAATGCTTCCTGGAAAAGAACAAGAAAATAAGGTTAGGATGATGATGGTGGTGGCAGTGGTTGCGGTGGTGGTGGTGGCGGTGGTGGTGGTGGTGGTGATGGTGATCATGGTGGTGGTGGTGATGGTG
>NW_007728290.1:115170-115994 GCF_000696425.1 Galeopterus variegatus | reverse complement strand
GGTGGTGATGGTGGTGGTGGTGATGGTGGTGGTGGTGATGGTGATGGTGGTGGTGGTGGTGGTGGTGATGGTGTGATGGTGGTGATGATGGGGGTGGTGATGGTGGTGGTAGTGATGATGATGAAGATGATGAAGAACAAGAAGGAAGGAGAAGAGGGTAGAAGAAGGAAACTAAGGGGGGAACGGAGGAGATTAGGGAGAAGGAAACATCCATCCAGCTATTATTTCCTGAGCACTTTCTGAGTGTGTGCCAGTGTAACACTAACTATTTTCCACACACTGACTTTTTTTAATCCTCAGTATAACCATGAAGTAGTAGCTATTACTGTCCTCATTTTACAGATAAAAAACTTAGAGAGTAGTTAGCATTTTTTTCCCAAGATTATTTGGCTGGTGACTGGTGGACTCAGGATCTGAAAGGTGTCTGACTCCAAATTCCCAGTTGACACATCTTTCCAGCCACTCTTCCTTGTCTTCATGAAGCGGGAGCTGCCTGGACTGAGGTCTCCTGTGGAACCCTGTGTTTGCAGGAGCCAGGCCTCTGGCTCGTCAGCAGGGCCTGTCCTACCAGGAGGCCAAGGCCTCAGTCACCCCTTGGAGGGTGCTGCCATGGGGCTCACATAACCCACAAACCTCTCCTCTTGCCTTGTCTACAGAACAGTAGTAAGTGCTTCAATTTATGGAGTCATTTACTATGTACCAGGATCCATAGCCATCATTATTACCCCCAATTTACAGATGCAGAAACAGAAACTTGGAAAGGTTAGGCAGCTTGCCCGTGGCCACAGAGCTGGAACACGGAGAATCAAGAGTCTGAGTATCTA
>NW_007728290.1:108982-114404 GCF_000696425.1 Galeopterus variegatus | reverse complement strand
AATGAAATTCGCTGGCCTCTGCAGGAGGTTATCTGACAGAATTTGGAAAGGGGGAAAGGTGGTGAGGACAGACAGACAGACAGGCAGGGAAAAGCAAAGAGCCTCATCTCGGAGCAGAGGAGGAGTCTGCGCAGCCCCTGCAGGTGGACAAAAAGAGTAAGCCCAGGGCAAGAGGGAAGACAGAAGGGTGGCGGGGCAGACCCCAGCCTCAAAGCTGTGGGGAGGCAGTGGGGAGTGGAAGTGGGACCCAGGAGAGGAGTTTCTGATCCTGGCAACAATAGTGACGATGGGGTGGATGTCACGGATCAAGGCTACGGATGCTAACCCCAGCTAGAGACCCAAGTCTCAACAAGCCATGCTTCTCCAGATTTGGATTCCAGAGGGATCACAGCTTTGGATTCCAGAGGGATCTCGTGGTGACTCAACAGGCTTCTCTGTGTCCCCCAGTGCTCCTTATAGCCTGGCTCCCGCCATCTCTCCTGCCTTGCTCTTGTCAGCCCCCAACCCATACCCAGCTAACCAGCTGGTCCCCTGATACCATGTCTGTAAGGTCTCCCAGCCCATGCTTATTCTGTCCACCACCATCATCCTTGGACAGAAGGCCTAGGAGAAGAAAACATACCGAGGCTGGTCCCAATCCCCCTACACAGGATGGACCCCATTCCTGTCACAGTGGGGCTTGCAGTGAGGGTTCAGCCAGTGCTCCAGGAACTGCTCCTCAGCGCGGTGCTCCAGGGCAAGCAGGTGGTGCATGTACTCCTGTGGAAACAAACCCACACTGAAGAGAGGCTTTATCCCATGGCAGCCGAGCTGCCGTGTGCATGGTGTGTGTGTCACTGGTTCCCGAGACGGGGTTCAGCCTGGCCGAGGGAGGGTGGGAGGACAGACAAGGTGGAGAAACCAACTGTCACACCCATGGTTCTCTATAGGAAAAGCCAGTCAGACCCACCCACTCGGGGGGCAAAATAAAATCCAGCAACACAAAGTGCTAAGAGGTGTGTCTCCATGGGAGCCCATATACACTGCGGGAGAGCGTAACACGGAACAAACCCTTTGGAAAACAATTGATTGCCTCAATCCAGAGATTTCATTCCTATATTATACTCTAAAGCAGTGGACCTGAGACTTTATCAGGTATCAGAGTTACCTGGAGGACTTATTTAAACACAGACTGCTAGGCCCACCCCTACAGTTTCTGACTCACTGGGTGGGGACCAGGAATCTGTATTTCTAACAAGTTCCCAGCTGACGCTGATGCTGCTAGTCACTTTGAGAACAAGAGAAACTCTTACACCAGGAGAGGTGTATGAGAATGTTCACAGCAACAATAAACCTGTAGGAGCAAAACACTGGAAACATGCCAAATGTCCACTGGCAGGAGAATGGATCAATAGGTTATGGTAAGGGCACACAGTAGAATATCATACGACATTAATTATACCTACACACGACGACACAGGTGGGTCTTAGAAACAACATGTTGAGTGAAAAGAGCAAGTCCACGTAGACTGCATTTATAGTGTGACATCATTTTTGTAAAGCTCAAAACATGCATAACTAAATAATGTAGTACTTATGGTTGCATGCATTTATGATAAAAATCATCTTTTTTAAAAGGCAAGGGAATAGTGGCCAGCTGCCAAAAAAAATAAAATAAAAGGGAAGGGATATGCAGAAGAAAGCTAGAGTTGTCTACTGATATTAAATAAAATAACTTTAAAACAAAAAAAAATGTTACTAGAGATAGAGGAGCATTTTGTAAAAAGAGTCTGGCAATTCTTCAAAATGTTAAACAGAGTTGCCATTTGTACTCGTGGGTATATACCCAAGAGGAATGAAATGGACGTCCACACAAAAGCTGGTACACAGACGTTCACAGCAGCGTTGCTAATTATAGATGAAAAGCAGAAAGAACCCAAATGTCCATCAATGGATGAACGGGTAAATAAAATGTGGTACTTCCCTACAGTGGAATATAACGTGGCAACTAAAAGGAATGAAGTACTGACATGTGCTACAACACGGATGGACCTTGAAAACGTTATGCTAAGTGAAAGAGGCCAGCAAAAGGCTGCATATTGTATGATACCATTTCCATGAAACGAAGCCAACCCTACACGTTGATGTGTCTGCAACAAAAAGCAGCTCCTTGCCCCGTCCTGCCCATCTCTGTAACCAGCATCTCCACCTACTCAGGAACCCAAGACAGAACATGGCTGTCCTTGTCTCCCTCACCGTCCAGCTCAACATAAGCACGAGAATCGGCACTTAGAGTCCACCTCCTGGATAGTTCTCAAATGCCCTCCCTCCGACCCTGCCACTTCTGTAGCTCAGGTCTTTGCCATTGTCCACTAAGCCTACAGCAGCCTCCTCGCACCTCCGTCAGTCACTCTGCCTCACATTCTACCCACCCTTGCCCCTTCCCCCAACCCAGAGTAATCTGTCCCAAATGCACTCCCAAAAGGGCCACTGTTCTCCTGCACAGAGGAGAGGTGGCAACTACCTGTGGCCCTTGCATTTGTCTGCAGCTCTTGATAATAGAGCAGGTGATGTATTCCCGCAGGTGAGGGCAGCCCCTTGTAGGTTCTAGCACCTTTCCCCTCTCCTCACAACATTAGGGAGAGGCCCTGTCCCCCACCCCGTCCACGGCTGTCATTTGGCCTTGGTTAATCTTTGAGCTTCTCTAGAACCCCAGTTCCTCCCTCAGATAGTTCACCTGAAGGGACTTTAATGAAGGGACGGACCATTCATAGCCAGGTGAGCAGGGTCAAGGGAACCATCCAAGAATATTCTGGCATCCAGGGGCTAGCAACAGAGGGAAGCCATGACCATGCCTAGGCCCACAGGGCCAAGGGCAGACTGTGTTGGAGGAGCCCATTAGAACTAAAGCTGTGGGGGCAGGCTGCTTGGGTCCCTCCTTGCAGAGCCCAGTCAGAAACCAGCTGGCCAGGGATCTGGGTGATGCTGTCCACAGGGCTCAGCCTCCTAGAGCACAGAGAGGGCACAGTAGAATGGCCATGGACTGGGTCCAAGCGAGAAAACCAGCATCCATTCCAGGACAATCAGGAGTGAGGCACATACTGTTGCCAGAAGGAGCAGACAACACCCCCAACAGATGGCCGTGACTGCCACTCGGCTCCTCTGCAACCTGCGGCTCATCAGCCACTGAATGCATTGATGTGCCTGGGGAAGGGACAATTGTTTCCTTTGCATGCAATTGTTGTATTTTCTGCTCCTCTCTCTCAAGTTTGCTCATGCTCTGCCTTTTATCAGTGTGACAACTTCCAGCCTTAGGGCAGGCTTTCTCATCCCAAATGTGCCTTGGTCTTCTGCAAAGCTAGTTCAGGCTGAGTTTTCTGTATATTGTCACTGGTTGCATTATCTCATATAAGTGATGCATGAAACAGAAAAATGATAAATTAACAAGATGCTTCTTAAATAAGAGAATGAAGTATTACTTCTCTTGTCTTAATCAGTTACAAATTCTCTTCCTTCCCTCTCCATCTTGTCTCTCCATCTTCTGGTGCAATCTCTGGCCCATGGTCACTGCCCAGACTACAAGAGGTGGTTCCTCAAATCTCTGTTCATAGCACCACAGAGCTGGTTAACCAGAAGCTTCAGCGTGCGCCTCTTCCTTACCCTCCACCCCACCATCCAAGCAGCCACCAACTCCCACTGCCTCTGCTCTGGCTCAGGCCCCATCTCTCGGGCTAGATCCCTGCCATGGCCTCCGGAGGGCTCTCCCTGCCTCTTGTCTTACCTCCTCCCTCTAGTGGGAGTTTTTGTTTGTTTGCTTTATTCTTAGTAGACTTTATTCTTAGGGCAGTTTTAAGTTCACAGCAAAATTCAGAACAAAGTACAGAGAGTTCCCATACACCCCCTGCCCCGACACATGCACAGCCTCCCCCACTATCAACATCCCCCGCCAGCATGGCACATTTGTTACAGTCCTACAATGACACAGCATTATCACCCAGAGTCTGTAGTTGACACTAGGGCTCTCTCTTGGTGTTGTACATTCTATGGGTCCAAACATTTATTGACATGTACTTACCATTGTAGTATCATACAGATAGTTTCACTGCCCCCAAAACCCTCTCTGCTCTGCCTGTTCATCTACCTGACCCCTGGCAACCACTGATCTTTCTACCTTCTCCATTATTTTGCCTTTTCCAGAATGTTGTATGGTTGGAGTCATAGATATGTAGCCTTTTCAGAATGGCTTCTTTCACTTAGTAATATGCATTTAAGTTTCCTCCATGTCTTTTTATGGCATGATAGGTCATTTCTTTTTAGCACTGAATTATATTCCATAATCTGGATGTACCCCAGTGTATTTATTCATTCACCTACTAAAGGACATCTTGGCTGCTTCCAAGTTTGGACAATTATGAAAAAAGCTGCTATAAACATCTGTGTGCAGGTTTTTGTGTGGACATAACTTTTCAAGTCCTTTGGATCGATACCAAGAAGCACAATTGCTGGATCATATACTAAGAGCGTGTTTAGTTCATAAGAAACTTCCGAACTGTCTTCCAAAGTGGCTGTACCATTTTGCATTCCTGCCAACAGTGAGTGAGACTTCCTGTTGCTCCACATCCTCACCAGCATTCGGTGTTGTCAATGGTCTGCATTTTGGCCATTCTAATAAGTGTGTATTCATATCTCATTATTGCATTTTTCTACCTAATGACGGGTGATGTTGAGCATCTTTCCATATGCTTTTTTGCCATCTTCCTCTTCTTTGGTGAGGTGTCTGTTCAGATCTTTTGCAACGGTGGGTTTTTAAAATAAGAAAAATGGAAATGTCTTCACTGATTTTATTTTTATTACAAATGATACATATTACTTTTCTGGTTATGTAAAAATATGAAGTTATAAAGAAGAGGCTGAAAAGCCTCTCTTGATTTTTTTGTCTATCTCTATGCTGTTGCAAAGTGATGTTTAAAAAAAAAAAGAAATTTACCCTTTTCATTTCTTCACTTAAAATACTTGAATGCCTCCCATTGGGCTCAGAAGGAAGTTCCAATTCCTTCATGTGGCTTACAGGTCCGGCCTCACCCATCTCCTGAGCCTCTTCTCTCACCATCAACCCAATTGAGCTTTGTTCTCCATCTTTGCCTGAACAGGCCATGCTTGCTTGCCTCTCTGTTCCTTTCTTAGCACCTGCTATCTCCTCTGCCTAGAACACCCGGTGCCTTCTCTTTATCCTGTCTCACTCTTATCTGACTTTTCAGGCCTCAGCTTATATGTTTCTCCCTCCAGGAAGTCTTCTCAGATTCCCTGTGATGCACCTCTCTGGGTCCCCAGAGCTCCCTGGGCTTCTCCCAGCATAGCCCTGGTCACTCTGTTTGGCAGTGACCCTTCCCTGAGATTAGGAACTTGACTGGCCTCCTTCCTATTTTTTAGCAGAGGTGCCATG
>NW_007728290.1:102205-108070 GCF_000696425.1 Galeopterus variegatus | reverse complement strand
TATTTGTGTCAAGATTAAATTATTTTGGTGTGTATTGATATCATAAAAAATCTTTTTTTTTCTTTTTTTTTTTTTCTTTTTTTTTTGACCAGTAAGGGGATCACAACCCTTGGCTCGGTGTCGTCCACACCACACTCAGCCAGTTAGCACACCAGCCACCCCTATATAGGATCCAAACCCACAGCCTCAGCGCCATCAGCACCGCACTCTCCCTAGTGAGCCACAGGGCTGGCCCATAAAAAATCTTAAATCATGGAAACCCTCCTATGTCACTGATAAAGCTTTAACAGAGTCCAATTTAGAACTTTAAGTTTTATAGTTTCTAGAACATTCTCTAGAAACTTTGCATCCTGTATTAAAAAGTCATCCAAAAAAAAGGATGTACAAAAAAATAAATTACAAAGTGTCCAACTTTCCTGAATTTTTTTCTTTCTCCCAGGACCCATGCAGTTCGAATTTGTTTTGGTTATTGTTGTTTTCCTTTAACTGAACAAAATACAATCCTGGAAAGGAGTCTGGGTCAGCTGGGGTGGGGGTGGACAGTGGGAGGGCTCCTTGTGGGACCTAACAGTGACTCTCTGGCTGCTTGCTGGACATGTTTGTGAGTTTGGGGCTGAGTTCCTGCCCTGTCCGGGGAGTCCTTGGCCAGAAGAAGAGTAATTAGGAAAAACAGGAAGGTAGTATAGAGTCTTATAAATAAGGAACAACAACTCCCCAGCACATAGCTTTACTTGTCCAAATATTCATGGAAGCCATGTGCTGGAGGAAATGTTGCCTTTTCTTGCCTGCCTGTTTGCCCGATGGTGTGGTGTATGGGCTAAGAGGCCTGCCTCTCTTCAAATTCAGACCCTGTCAATATTGCTTTACCTCTCCAGCCTCAATTTGCCCATCCATAAGATGGGTACTGCACTAGTGCTTACATCATCGGGTTAGTAAGATTAAATGAGATGATACAAATAAAGTTCTGTACCAGATAAGTAGCCTGCAGTTGTCCCTCCAGATCCATTCTCTCCCCTTTTTCACCGGGCCCTGTGACCCAGATGAACTGTAACCATAGACTCCCTTGTCCTGCGGCTTCCAGTTGGGTTTGACTAGTAGGCACCAGCAGGGTATTAGAGAGTAGGGGCAGAGAGTCCGGAGTATTTATTCCCTTGGCTCCTCCCAGAGGAGTCACATCAGGTTGGTGCATCCCTCTCCTGAAGGCCACAGCTCCTAGGGGGCCACCCTGTTCCCTGACCCCTCCAGGCCTAGGCGTTGTTAGCTCTCGAACCTCTATCATTTCTTGTTGGTTTACCTGAATCCTGCCCACACTTTTGTTTAAAATCTCTTTATTAAACTCTCCTCGGTTACCCAGTTTCCCATTGGGACCCAGAGGCTACAGGGGCTTGGTTCACCACTGCTGGCACACAGGAGGAATCCAGTAAATATCACCGTTAATGTTGGTTACCATCCAATAGGAAAGATCTGAGCACACTGTGAGGCTGCAGAGTCTAGCATCTCTCCCAGGAACTGGCATACAGGAAACCTTCAGTAAAGGCTTGTCAAATAAAAGACTAGAGCAGCATTTCTCAAAATGTGATTCGTGCTCCCCTCAGGGGTCCATGAGGTCAAAGCTAGTTTTAGAATAGCATTATTTTTTGAATAATACACAGAAGTCTTGCCTTCTCACTGGACTGACATTTGCACTGATGGTGCTGAGGCAGTGGTGGGTAAAATACTGGAGCCTTGGCAGGAATCTAGGCAGCAGTGCCTGACTGTACACGTGGCCATTCTATCCCCCACCACCACACACTCAGGGAGTGTGCAAACAGCACTTGTGCAGCAAGGCACAGTGCGACGTTTTCACAAGGAAAAGCATTTCTGCAGTAGTCAAAGTCAAGGGTGGAACTAGCTGTGTTTTATGGGGGCGTTAGGCAGATGTCTCCAAAATGAATGAAGTGAGCCTCTCACCTCAAGGGAAATAATGGACAGTACGGGGTACTTCAGAAAGTTGGTAGAAAAATAGAATTAGAAGATAATACCAATCTTTCTGTGAACTTTCTGAAGTGCCCTCGTATTTGATGCTAAATGATAAAATTTGAGCTTTCAAGGGAAAATTAAAATTTTGGAAAACTTGCATCTGCTGCCACGAGGCTGACAGCATCCTGATACTTAAAGATTTTGCTAATGAAATCGTTGGTGGTATTAACAAATGTCACCACTGACACACAGTACCTTTTATAATTAAATGCTTATTTGCTTCCTTGCTCATTTAATCCCTGTCCCTCNGGACAGTACGGGGTACTTCAGAAAGTTGGTAGAAAAATAGAATTAGAAGATAATACCAATCTTTCTGTGAACTTTCTGAAGTGCCCTCGTATTTGATGCTAAATGATAAAATTTGAGCTTTCAAGGGAAAATTAAAATTTTGGAAAACTTGCATCTGCTGCCACAAGGCTGACAGCATCCTGATACTTAAAGATTTTGCTAATGAAATCGTTGGTGGTATTAACAAATGTCACCACTGATACACAGTACCTTTTATAATTAAATGCTTATTTGCTTCCTTGCTCATTTAATCCCTGTCCCTCTCAGCCAAATATTCAGTGGGTTTTTTGCTAGAGGTGACCAAGGTATATGTAGTAAATGGCTTAGTGCTTGGCACACAGTAGAACCTCAGTAAAAATCATTGGAGAAATGTATAAATGAGCAAATGAATACATGAAATGACTGTTCTTTCTTTTTCCGTGATCTTACTACATCCTCCTTGGAAGGCTCCTCAACATCTTTGTCAACCTGCTAATTATAATGGCCCAAGACAGACATCTATAAAAAGCATCAAAAAGTAATATATACTTCACACTCCTAAACACCAGCTGAAATCATCATTGAAGAAAAAACCAGCCAAATATTCAGTGGGTTTTTTGCTAGAGGTGACCAAGGTATATGTAGTAAATGGCTTAGTGCTTGGCACACAGTAGAACCTCAGTAAAAATCATTGGAGAAATGTATAAATGAGCAAATGAATACATGAAATGACTGTTCTTTCTTTTTCTGTGATCTTACTACATCCTCCTTGGAAGGCTCCTCAACATCTTTGTCAACCTGCTCATTATAATGGCCCAAGACAGACATCTATAAAAAGCATCAAAAAGTAATATATACTTCACACTCCTAAACACCAGCTGAAATCATCATTGAAGAAAAAACAACCAGAACAGACACACACATAATACAAGAAAGAAACCAGCACCGGTTTCCATGACATTCCACTATTTATTTAAAATGTTAGGGAAATGAATATGCCACAAAGGCCTAAAAGGAATCATTAGTCAAAGATGAAAAGTCAAACTGCAAATCTGCTAAAAACCACAAATTCAACAATTACATTGGCTGAGTTAAAAACGACCCAGCATTAATGATCACCTCAAATGTTCCTGGATCGAGAAAGAAGCGGTAGATGGAAAATAGGTTTTAATTTCTTAAGATTCCTCTCTTCAAGGAGGGAAGAAAATGAAAACAAAAACCAATATCTGTGTTCCACGTCAAATGCCAACTATAATGATTTAAGTAAATATTTTCCTAGTAATTAAAGCAGAAATTGGAAGTCGTCCTTTATTATAGCACTGGAGTGATAATGAAATTAAATATTCACTGGAACCTGATCTAAGCTGAGAATCATAAAGTGGACAGTTAATCTATCAAGGCAGGAACTTTTTACAAGAAGGCAAAATCCTTCCTGTGACATTTTCATGGAATTAAAGGTCCATCAACACTTGAAAGAATTATTTCACTTATTAGTAAAAAAAAAAAAGGTAATCACACAGAGAAGGTGGCTCAGAACTTAACTGAAAGCTCAGTCCTAAAGAAAATGATCAGTGATGTGTACAATTTACATCTCAGTCACTCCAAACTGGTCTTTGAGATCATAGCGAACAAAAGAGTAATGGAGTTAATACATGCATTTGTCAAGGGGCTAGACAGGAAAGCATATTTTACAAAGACTACTTGCAATAAAGCTAATATGATTTATACTTGCCCGACGAGAACATTCTTTAAAGGAACACAAGCCAGAATGGAAAGCTTCCTAGGAAGGCGTATCCCCAGGGTACACAAGCACTTATGGATACAATCACAAAAGACATCATTTAAGCTTGCATGTCATCTTTTTCAAGAATTTCCATGGTTCACCCTAGCAATTGGCAAACAATTTGTTCCTTCAATTTGGGAAGATTAAGAGAATTTTAACGAGTTTAAGCGAGGCAATAAAAAAGATTTCTTTGAAATAACCTTCAGGTTCTATAGCAGTTACGTCCCACAAAATTTCTCCCCTGGAGAGAAGCAAAGAAAGAAATGGAAATAAGTATAATGAGCCTTTAGTAAATACAAATACTGTGTTTGGTGCTGCAGACCCAGAAGTGAAACAAATAGTCCAGCTTCTCAAGCAATTTAGAACAGCATAGTAAGGGAGACATTAAAAAAAAAGCCAAAAATAGCCATCTTGTGCTACATGTGCTGTTCTAGAGGGATGTTCTGATCCATTAGGTGAGAAGAGACATCAGGAAGCCCTCTCAAAAAAGGCATCATTTTTTTTTTTTTTTTGTCTTTTGTCTTTTTTGTGACCGGTAAGGGGATTGCAACCCTTGGTGTGGTGTCGTCCGCACACTCAGCCAGTGAGCGCACAGGCCATTCTTATATAGGATCCGAACCCGCGGCGGGAGCGTCGCTGCGCTCCCAGCGCCGCACTCTCCCGAGTGTGCCATGGGGTCGACCCCCAAAAAGGCATCATTTAAGGTGAGTTTCTCCAGATGAATAAGAGCTAACCAGGTAGACAAGAGCAGAAGAAACAGGGCTGGCCGGTTAGCTCACTTTGTTAGAGGGTGGTGCTGGTAACCCCGACATCAAGGGTTCTGATCCCCAAACTGGCCAGCTGCAAAAGAAGGGGGGGGGAGAAGAAACAAATACAAAGGCAGGTGTGGTGAAAGAAGAACTTGAAACACACCATCTCTCCCACAGAAGCTGCTTCTCCTCGTAGACTTCTAATGCCAATGAATGGCACTAAGTTGTCCATCAGAACCCTCCTCATTTTTTATTCCTAGTCTTCCCTCGCTGCATCAGCTCTTCCGGCCCCAGCAACAGCCAACTGGTTTCCAATTTAAGGGACCATAGTCATGCTCCCATAATATGTTTACCTTATAACCGCTACTGGCATACTCTGTCGGAACAGAGGAACATAAACTTACAACTCTTTTGGAAAGCAACTTCATAATACATACTAAAAGCTTTAAAAATATTCATATCCTTGGACCCAGCAATTTATTTTCTGAGAATATACCCATAGCAAATAATTTAAAATATTAAAAGCACTTTACACACGAAAATGTTCAGTGTTGTTTATAACAGAAAAATATTGGAAATAATCCAACTGTCTAACAAAAGAGGATAATTCAGTATGGCTACAAACAGTTTATAATAATATGAGGAAATGTGTATGCTACCCTACGAAGAGAAAAACCAGGATACAAAATCGTAGGTACACTTTTTTCTAAATATATACAAAAAGACTAAAAAGAGATACATTTAAAAGTGCCACAGCTGTCTCTGGGGAGAGGGAGTTGGACTACAGCTTATTTTCTTTTGACTCTTTCTTGGTTTCCAATTTTTTGATAATAAATGTGAATGGTTGGGCCGGCCCGGTGGCACACTGGAGAGTGCACCGCTTGGGAGCGCAGCGGCACTCCCGCCGAGGGTTCGGATCCCATGTGGAGACCGGTTCCCGCTCACTGGTTGAGCGTGGTACGGGTGCAAAACCGAGGGTTGCGATCCCGTTACCGGTCAGTAAAAAAAAAAAAAAAGAAAAAAAAAAAAAAAAAAAAAAAAAAAAAA
>NW_007728290.1:99941-101245 GCF_000696425.1 Galeopterus variegatus | reverse complement strand
TGAGAGCTGTGTGCTGTGATACCAGAGCGACTCCCGCCGAGGGTTCGGATCCCATGTGGAGACCGGTTCCCGCTCACTGGTTGAGCGTGGTACGGGTGCAAAACCGAGGGTTGCGATCCCGTTACCGGTCAGTAAAAAAAAAAAAAAAGACAAAAAAAAATTAAAAAATAAAAAAATAAATGTGAATGGTTTAAATTTTTTAATTGCACAAGTAATACACAAACACCTTATTGGTATTTAAAATTCAAACATCAAATATAAAGTTTGCTAGATCATCGCCTGCAATCCCAGTTTCCTCAATGAGATGACACAGTTTGCAGCCAACTGATTATCTCTCTAGACCTTTTTCTAGAAATTTACATGCATAGACATGTACCTATATAAATATATTGTGTTGTTTTGTGTGTGAATACAAGGAGGGTGGCACCAACTCGAAAGATAAGGACGGTGACTTTAAGAATGAAGAGGAGGGTACCAGGCAGAGAGAAGGGAGAACGGAATTGCAGGAAATGAGAACCATTTGTGAAAAGGTGCTGAGACCAGATAGAGGTCTCCTTTGAAAAGCGATGAGAAGTTCTGTGTGATTGAAGCATAAATTGCTTTGGAGGAGCGGCAGTAAACCCAGGGAGGGCTTGGAGC
Source organism: Galeopterus variegatus (assembly GCF_000696425.1). Classification (NCBI taxonomy): domain Eukaryota; kingdom Metazoa; phylum Chordata; class Mammalia; order Dermoptera; family Cynocephalidae; genus Galeopterus; species Galeopterus variegatus. The sequence goes on along the minus strand of NW_007728290.1, from coordinate 100,606 downwards.
TAGTGTTTCTCTAGGCCAGGACACTTGGCCTTTATCCTACAAGCAGTGAGAAGCCATGGATGTTTTTATTTTGTTGTATTTAAGAGGTACGTATTAAGCTGCTACTTTTTTAAAAAGAATGAGAGCTTACGCCATTACTAAGTGGTAGCCACTGTACTAAGCACTTTGCATAATTCTTTCACTCCATCCTCACAGTAAGCCTAGTAGGCAGGTATTACTATCATACCCCATTTTATAGATGAGAATGTCAATACTCAGAGAGCTGAAGCAAGTTGGACAAGATGTGACAGTCACTAAGTGGCGAGCTGGGATTCAGTTAAGGCTATCTGCTGCCCTGCTCTTAATCACTCTCCTGTGCTATTTACATGAAAATCATACATAGGTTTTTTTTTTTTTTGTCTTTTGTCTTTTTCCGTGTCCGGCAACGGATCGCAACCCTCAGTGTTGCCCCCGTACCGGACCGGGGACCGGCAACGGGATTGCAACCCTCGGTGTTGCTCCCGCGCCTCGCTCAGCCAGTGAGCGGGAACCGGTCTGTATGTGGGATCCGAACCCTCGGGCGGGAGCGCCGCCGCGCTTCCCAAGCGGCGCACTATCCAGTGCACCACCGGGCCGGCCCTGGCATTATCATTTTTAAAAAGTTTATGTTTTCCTCATTCATTCAT
>NW_007728290.1:87529-99098 GCF_000696425.1 Galeopterus variegatus | reverse complement strand
ATGAATGAATGAGGAAAACATAAACTTTTTAAAAATGATAATGCCAGGGCCGGCCCGGTGGTGCACTGGATAGTGCGCCGCTTGGGAAGCGCGGCGGCGCTCCCGCCCGAGGGTTCGGATCCCACATACAGACCGGTTCCCGCTCACTGGCTGAGCGAGGCGCGGGAGCAACACCGAGGGTTGCAATCCCGTTGCCGGTCCCCGGTCCGGTACGGGGGCAACACTGAGGGTTGCGATCCGTTGCCGGACACGGAAAAAGACAAAAGACAAAAAAAAAAAAAAAATGAGCTAGATGGCCTGACTAGTTAGCTCACCTGGGTAGAGCATGGTGCTGAGAACACCAAGATGAAGGGTTCAGATCCCGGTACTGGCCAGCCGCCAAGAAAAAAGGAAAGAAAGAAAAAGAGCTAGAATAAGCATTGAATGGAAAAAACCAAGGTGCAGAATAAACATAAAGCAACCCTGCTTTCTTTGCACACAGCCTGCACTTCATCCATATAGGCAGGAGAGCCAGGGAGAGGAGCTCCTGGTGCTTGACACATTCAAGGCACCATGGGGAGGCCACCGTGGCTGGAGCCATGTGAGGGGGGTGAGCTCACCAAAGTGGGGGCGAGGGAACAGACAGACCTCCGGGGCCTGCAGATCCTTGAAGGACTTGTGGATTTTGTGCAGATTAAGATAGGATATCGGGCCAGCCCAGTGGCACACTGGAGAGTGCGCCGCTTGGGAGCGCAGATCTCCCTTCTACTCTGTCTCTCCATCCCATCTGGGGAAATACCTTTCTCTATTTAGGCAAGGTGTTCCTGCTCCTGTGGGATGGATGCCGGCCCTCCCCACACTCTACAGGAGCACACTGGTGATCTTTTCAATAGCACATGGTCCTTCCTACCACAAGTAAGAAAACAACCCATGCTGCAGTGAATAAGCCTAATCTATGTCAGTCAAACCCCATGTGTGCATGGGCACAGCTTGTCTGAATCTGTTTCCAAAAAGCTTGTAATTCCACAGAAGCCAACCTCTGCCAATATTTAAGCCAAGTGTTAAGATTATAAGAATGGCTTAACCTCTTCATGGGGAGAGGCTACCGCAAGACTTCATACTAGTTGTCATTTTGAATTCTTCATACCTCCTGAAACACCACTGTTTACCCTCATCAATAACCTCTCCCCTCTGTGAAAGGGTTTTCTTTTGCACAGTCCCTTGGAGGGGAGAAGCAAAATAAAATAACATGACCAGTCATTTCTTGTTGATTTAGAGTCAGCAGTGAGCACATGAGTCTCAAGGTTCAGTTCCCAAGGGCAGATGCATTCCTCAAAGATCACAACCTCACTCACTGGCCCACGTCTACTTGTTTGTCTCATGCATACATGGTGAGCAGGTGCAATAATGTGTCCAAAAATGTCATTTCCCATTTCCCATGTATAACAGTGTCTGAAGGCCAGCATTTAAGAAGCTCTGTGTCCTGAACCTCTAAATGGCTCCTGTGAACCAGATCTAATCACATCATTCCCCTGCTTAAAATCCCTTGATGGCTTCCTACTGTGTATGGAGTGAAATCCAATCCTGCTGTGACATCCAAGGGTCTTCCAGCCCAGCCCCAAGACAATCTTCCATTGCCATCTCTCATTACTCTGTATAGCCCAGGTACTCGAGTCAAGGTCAAAGTGGAATTCTAACCTTCTGAAAAGAATATTCTACAAGGTCTTTTTCAAAAAACACACATGGCCCTTTCATACACACACACACACACACACACACACACACATGATATTAACAATACCAAATATACAGGGTGGTGCATAATGCTGCCATTTTCCCTAGAAAAGGGACATCTGCAAGCAGATGATTCTCAGGTTACACAAAGGAAAAGGAAGTGGTCTTGGCTAAAGGCAGAACAGGCAGGTGTGGTTCTCCACAAACCATGGGTCCAAAGACTTTTAACTCCTTCGTTCCCATGCTCTTAAATGTAAGCCTGTTCCGGTAAAGGGATCGCAACCCTTGGCTTGGTGTCGCCCGCACCACGCTCAGCCAGTGAGCGCACTGGCCATCCCTATATGGGATCCAAACCCGCGGCGGGAGCGCTGCTGCGCTCCCAGCGCTGCACTCTCCCGAGTGAGCCGTGGGGTTGGCCCAAATGTAAGCCTGTTCTAACGGCCAGCCCTGGCCTCCCCCGGCCAGATGTCCAGCCTCGCCAGCTCTTCACAACCTGCTCACAAATGCAGCCACCATACCATACCCTCAGATCCAACCATGAGTGCTTGGCTGGGATCACTTTGACTGTCACCTGCTCAACTCAAGGGAGTGAGTCACCTGTTTATACATGATGCCAGTGATCAGTATTATTAATTTTGCTTTCAGCAAATCCATAAAGAGGAAGAGTCAACAAGACCCAAGGGGAGGGAACAGGTTGAGCAGTGAGTCTCGGGTGCTGAATACTGCCGGCGGCTGGGCTGTGGGAGGAGAGGAGGCCCTGGCTTTTTAGACAGACCCCTCCAGAAGCCTCTAAATAGACCACCCTGGCCCCTTCCCCAAGTTGATGTCCTGCTGCCCGCAGTTCTTCCTCCAAGTTGCAGACTGGCACCAGGAAACCTGTGTCACTCCCAATGCACCAACTAGAACCCTAGAATATGAGACCTGGAATGAACCTTCTAGGCCAGGTTCCGGGCCAAACCGCATTTTACAGATGAGAAAACTGGGCTCCCAAAAGAGGAAATAATTCACCCAAAGTCCAAAGCCCAAAGTCCAAACTAGTTGGTGGCAGAATATGGACAGGAATAGCACTGGGTGGAATACTCCTCCCACCTCACCTCCACCCCTGCACTGCCTGAAAACTCCTTCTCACCCTTCAAGCCTCAGCTGGGGGGACACCTCCTCTGGGAAGCCTTCCTGGCCTCCCTCCTCCCTCCAGTTAGAGCTCAAGTCTCTCTCCTCTCAGAGCCCACAGTCCCTTGTCCCAGATAACGTCATTAGAGGACTTGAGTCAGGCTGGAATGTTCTGGCTCCATCTCCGTACTCGAATGAGGGAGGAATGTCTAGTTCATCATGCATTCTCAGTGCCTGGTGCATGGTAGGGCACAGACCTTGTATAATTGAATGAAATGCATGTTCTGATCAGCACCCACCACTTGACCCTCTGACTCTCTCTGTCCAAACTGCATCAAAATGACTAAGATACTCACTCTCCATACCACTCAGTTATCCTTTAGCTGTGTTCTAAATTCTTTTGTGTTGCGAGCTAGACCCCAGCAGCTGGCACCACACATGGCTTAGTTCTCCTGAAGGCCCAGCTTTGACTGCATTGTTGGTGTCACTGGGGGCTTTAACCCCATCACCCCATGTCAAGGCTACACCCCAGGCTGCCCTTCTGGGAGTGGGATCCAGACATCAGATTTTTTAATTCCCCAGATAATTCCAGTATGCAGCCAAGGTTAAGGAACACACTCCTAGAAAAATATGCCAGAAGCCGTTTGTTGATTCAGCCAATTCTGTGTGCATATGAGTGAGTGTGAACAAGAATGAGAGAGACACATGGCAAGACAGAGGAAACGAGAAAGAGCCTACTTGGTATGTGTAGACTGGGTTCCTCACCCTCGGCACTACTGACACTTTGGGCCAGATGATTCTGTGCTGTGGAGGCTGCCCTGTGCACTGCAGGATGTTTAGTAGCATCCATGGGCTCCACCTGCCAGATGCCAATAGCTCGCCCGCCACAGTTGTGACAACCAAAAATGTCTCCAGACATTGTCAAATGTCCCTGGGGATAAGGGAGCAAATCAGCCCTGCATAAGAACTACTAGTGCAGACTAGCCACCAAGTAATTGATTGCATATTTATTTCACATTTCACTCATAAGTCACAAGACCACTTCTCCAAACTGGACTGAGTGCCTGAGGATTGTGGACATTGGGGTCAAGCGTCTTGGGGAGGGACATATGGGACTGACTACACACAGGGTGGGATGGGAAGCAATGGGTGAGATTTGCAGGAGGTTCTGAAGTAGGAAGGAGTCGCAAAGAAACTGGGTCAGGTGGGTTCAAGGCAGTTTAGAGTAGTAGGTGGTGGGCAAACCTGTGAAGATGACCAAAACAAGAAGAAAGTCAGACCCTCAGTAAAATTACAAAATTGGAGGCAAGCAGAGGATTGCTGAGGATTGACGGAGGTGGTAACCAAAGCTGGGAAAAGGCAAACAGTCAGAGAAGGAGCTCTCGGAAGTTTAGCACAGGGGAAGGACCCCACAAAGCAGAGTTTTAGGGACACATGTCTAGGATGGTGTGTAGTCTGGACTGGGACAGGATGAGGAGGGGACTGGAGCAGGAAGCCAGGCAGCAACGGTCCCAGCCCACCTGCTGTCTGATGCCTAAAATACCCTTAGGCAGGGCAAAGGCCGTTATTCCAGTCAGAGTTCAGAGGAACAGGTGGGCACACTGGTAAAGAAGACATCAAGGGGCAGACTTTGGAGTCCACTGTTGCCTGTAACCTGAGCACTGGGAGCAGCAGCGAGCTCTCTAATCAGCTTTCCCTGTGACCAGCTTTCCCCAGCATGCCTGGGTCTCTGAGGAAAGGCCTTCGGAATGGCCCCTCCAGACATCATGCCAGAAGCACAGGGGCCAGTGAGAGCTCCCCACTTCCTGACCCTCTCCCCACTGCTCTGCGACCCCCACTCTCCTGGCTTCCCTCTACATCTCTCCACAAACGTCTCAGCCCCTTCACGGTTCCTCTGCCCATCTCTGGGGATTGGTGTCTCCAGTCTTCAAACCCACACCTCTTCTCTTCCAACTGCTTCTCGAGGCATCTATCGAAAGCCCAGATCTGCACTGAAAAATCCTTCAGTTGCTCTCTACTGAACATAAGATAAAGCCCAAGGTACTCAAACCTTTCTTGATCTTGCCTCTTTCCACCTCCCGTCCCCTCCCACCCCACACCTAGATATTCTGAGCCACCCTTAACAGCCTGGAGAACCTGATTCGTTTTTAAGCCACTCTGCATAACAGCTATTTGCTTACTTCTCAGTCTGCACCGCAGACTCTGAGCAGAAACCTGGGTGACTCCTCTCTGCGGCCTCAGTGCCTGACCTGCAGCTGCTACGTCATGCTCAGAGGAGTAGACACCGTCTGCTGCGTGCTGTTCTATGTGCTTTACTATTAATTACTTTATTTTATCCTCCTGACATCGTTCTTTTACAGTATTATTTATAACAATAATATTATAGTAATATAAGTAATAATATTCATTATCATCCCCTATTAATTACTTTATTTTATCCTCCTGACATCGTTCTTTTACAGTATTATTTATAACAATAACATTATAGTAATATAAGTAATAATATTCATTATCATCCCTGTTTTACAGATGAGAGTACTAAGGGCAGAAATGTGAGGAAACTTCCCCAGGCTTACAGAGTTAGAAAATGGGGAGATTCAAACCCAATCTGACCCCAGAGCCAGCACTCTTTATCACTGTGCAATACCACTTCTTAATAAGAGCCTTTTCAGTGAAATAATCAAATTATGCTCATGATTCTGCAGTGAGTGAAGGGAAATTCACTGCAGACCCTTCTGGGCCTCCATGTGGAGATGAAGTGGGAAGAGTTGAGCATGGCACCCAGCTGAAGGGGCACAGGACAGGAGCTCCACATTCCACCTTTGTGGGGTCACTGCTACTTACCTGGGTGGGGCAGAAACACCATGAATGTCAGCGCTGCTTCAGCTGTGGGAGGAGCCAAGCCTGGCCTGATCCGCATCTGGGCCAGCATGGCAGGGTCTAGTAGCATCCACTAAACTCACAAAATAAAGGCAGGAAAGGGTGCCCTGGTTCAGAAAGACTAGGTAGGTGGACACCATGAACCCACAGCTGAGGCCAAAGACCCAAATCCGAGAGATGAGATCAGGGCAGACCCCACAGGCAGCTGGGGCAGAGATTATTCAAGCCTAGACAGAGCAGCATCAGCTGAGGAGGCTGGTCCAGCTCTTCCAAGCCCAAAGAGGAAGATGGGGTTGGCATCATTGGCTAATGGGAACAGCTCCCTGGCAACCCGTTCAGGGGTGATGCTCAGCAGCCCACTCAGAATTCTGGAACTCCTACTGTCGGCCCCACTATTTCTATTTTAAATACCCTGTTCATAATAGGTGAGTCGAGCTGGCACCTCCAGAGAAGACATTGTAGGTAAAGGCTTGCGATTACACATATCCTATACCTGAGACACTAACAGAACCCCCAACTAGCAGCCCACATAGTTGGGACCAGCACCTCGTTTAGTTTCACAATGAGTGAGCATTCAAACAACCACGTTTTCTTTAAAATTGCCAAAGCCACGCACTCACCCGCATTGGCTCGTCGGGGAATCCAGGTTTGCTTGGCCTGTCCTGTCTCCGGGATCTCAGGAGCTGTTTGGCCTGCTTTTCCATCAGAATCGGGGAGGCCTCTGAAATAGTCAGGAAGGTTCCTTAGGGACTCTAAGACACAGGACTTCATGCTCCATCTACACCATCCAAAGCAAAGTATTTGCAAGTTCAATTTTGGTTAAAACACAAAAGTTCTTTCCCCGGGACCTGTCCCAAAGGACATGGCCTGCCAGAGGGCTCAGAGATGAATTTCAAATTGTTTCTAATATGGTTAACCTCAAAGCAAAAACTGCATAACTTAAATATATTTACCTATTGCAATGACCCATTCCTTTAAAAGTGGGTATTAATTTAATGAATATGTTTTTTAAAACACAGTTTCTTTAGTTCTCTGGTCTGTGTCTCTAATCCTTTAGGTTTGCTTTAGTGGGATTTTTTTTAATCCTCAATAACTAAATAAAGTTTAAAGTTGTTACTGGAAGATGCCCAGTGACAATAAGATTATGTTAAACTCGATAATCCCACTAACCCCTCAAAGAAGATATGATGATAATAAAATTATTATACTGTTTTGATAATCACACGCAAATTGTAAAAGATAGTATCCTAATAAAAGTACATCAAATGTTGGCGATCTCATATGATCTCTAAAAAAAGGTATGTTGAAGATTTATCAGCACTTTTGAGATTTAGTGCTCAAATACATTTAAAGATTTTTTTTGGTTTTTTTAAAGTAATATATCTCTAACAGTAATTCTAGAAGCCTGCTCTTACAGAAAAAAAAGAAAAAGAACAAGCATTGAAATATCTATACATTATATACTATATATTATATGAAATTTTTAAAAAAACTGAAAAATTCAAACAGACAGTTATTCCAGCTTATCATGTCAGCACAGAAAGAGGCTGTGCTTCTGGACTGAATGCCCACCTAAGAAGAAAGCCAGGAGGGTGAGACACAGCGCAAGCACAAGCGACTTCTTCATCCTGCCTCGGTTCCTCTCCCGCCTGCTGCTGAGTGAGTTCTCCCAGACTGAGCCAGCCCTCTTGAAGGAAGCCAAGTCAGGCCCAGCGCTTGTTTATGCTTTGACTAACAGGACTTACGGTATGATGCTAAACGCATCTGACTCTGAGTTTTTAGTAATGACTGCTGAGTGAGTTCTCCCAGACTGAGCCAGCCCTCTTGAAGGAAGCCAAGTCAGGCCCAGCACTTGTTTATGCTTTGACTAACAGGACTTACGGTATGATGCTAAACGCATCTGACTCTGAGTTTTTAGTAATGGCCGCTAAAATATTTTCCTCTGAATTCCTGTAAATGTTCATCCTGAGGAAGGAAATTCTCTCTCATACGATTTTCAGAGCTTGAATTTGAGAAAGCAACATGCAATGTTCATTTCAGTTACACAGATATATGTGTACGCCATAGACTCATGAATGAGTCTTTATCTGTAGCTTCAGTTTATGTTCTTGTTTCATCAAGAATTAATAATCTTACATTTGCATATTTTATGACATTTTCTCCAAAGCACTTTCGCCAATCTAATCGGATGATATTGACCCTCCCAGTAATTTCAGAGGTAGGCAGGGAGATTAACAAGGGGCAAGATAAGGGGAAAAAAATTTTTTTTCAGCTGAATTTGGAGTCAGAAAGACCAGGGTTCAAATCCTGTCTTTCTCCTCTTTTTAGCAACATAACCTTAGGTAAGTCACTTACCCTTTCTGAACCTCAGTTTCCTCCTCTGTAAAAAAGAGGTAACAGTACCTAACTCATGGGGTGTGATACAATGAGGGATAAACTACGAACGTCATGGCAGCTAGTACCAATGACCATAACCCATCTCCATTTTACAAATAAGAGAAGTGAGATTCAGAGATGTGAAATCAAGTTCAAGTTTACACATTACGAATGCTGGGGGAGAGTCTAAGTCTTCTGTCTTCAAACACAGAATGTGTGCTCCATGACCTCAGGGGCATCCCTGATACAAGGCCTCGTGCTGTATGCTGTCACTAAGACCATAACCAGCCTTACTCCAGTCTTAAGATTATTTTTATAAAGACAACAAAATCCCAACAAGCTGAAGACCTTTTCAATTCAAATCATCCATAAATATCACAGGAAGAAATTATGAAATTTTAATTACTTAATTAATTTTTAATTCTTAAAATTATTAAATTTTAAGTATGACTGGAAGGCATCTGGCATTTGTTTGAATAAAACTCTCAATTCAGAGAAATGATCTGATGTTCCTGTGGTCACTTTGCCAGCTCAAAACAATACCCTATCTGTAGTTGTCCAAGTTTATGCTAATATTGTGTAACTGATATTAAAGCTAAATGTTCTGCCCACTCAGTTGGTATAAAGATATTTTGAGCAGATTGTAAACAAGGAAAAAAATCATGCATTGTTAGCAAAGCTGCCTCGTATGTTAATTGTCTCAGATTTTGATGTTTGGTTTTATGTACTCTGTTGCTATTAACATCCTTCTGTTTTCATGTAGTTTTCAATAATTGAGGAATTTTAAGAGCATTATTTTAGGAATATGTATTTGTCACATTAAACATCTTGGGGTTTTTCTGTGGACACTCAAATTTTTTATTCCTTCTGCTCTTTGTGGTTAGATAGAACACTAGCTGTATTGTTTTGTTATGTCAAACAAACATCCTCCATGGCCCAGAGGAAAAAAAAATCTAGACCTAGGTAGAAATTTCTAATGTGTCCAATGTGAATTTACTACGAAAAAGTTTTTTTAATTTAGTAACTTTTGTCTATATCGGCACTGTCCAATAAAAACAAAATGTGAGCCACAGATGCAAGCATACATGTAATTTTAATTTTTCTAGTAGCCACATTTTTTAAAAGTAAAAAAAAGACTAAAAAAAGTTTTAATATTTTATTTAATACAATGAAATATCCAAAATATTATTTCAACATGTAATCCATATGAACAAATTATTAATGAGATATTTTATATTTTTTCATACCAAGTCTTTAATATCTGGTGTATATTTTACATTTATACATTTCAGATGTTCAGTAGCTATTTGTGGCTAGTGCTTCCCATATTAAACAGTATGGATCTAGATCCTTCTGTCTCTATTGCCACCACCCAACTCTGTCTCACCCAAGCTGTCTCTCTCCCAGCTTCCTGCACCAGGCTCCCAACTGGTCTCCCAGCTTCCCTTCCATTCGCTGCAATCCATTATCCATGCAGCAGCAATGATGGATGATCTTTGTAAAACAGAAATGGACAATATAAGTTGGACCTTGTTATATCTCTGCTTAAGAACCTTCATTATCTTTACACTGGACTGAGAACAAAATCAGAATCCTTACCAAGCACTATAGGACCCTGAGTTATCTGTGCCTCCTGCTCTTTCCAACCCCACTCTGACCACTCCCCTCCAGTATGCTGCATTCAAGCTCCATGCAGTCACCTTCAACCTAACGAGCTCTTTCCCACCTCAGGACCTTTGCACGTGCTCTTTTAATGACTGGCTCCTTCTCGTTCTTCAGGTTTCAATTTGAAACTTCTCCAGCTCAGGCAGGCCTGCCATTACCGGCCTACTTAATAAAAGTTCCCTGCCCTCCACCACTGCCATTAGTCTCCATCTCATAGCACTCATCATAATGTGTAAATATTGTATTTATTTTTTTACTTTTTAAAATCTGTCTCCTCCACTGCACTGCAAACTCTGAGTAAGCTTGTATTACTTTATAATTTTTTTCTTTTTTTTTTTTAAAGATGACCAGTAAGGGGATCTTAACCCTTGACTTGGTGTTGTCAGCACCACACTCAGCCAGTGAGCGAACCGGCCATCCCTATGTGGGATCCGAACCCGGGGCCTTGGTGTTATCAGCACCGCACTCTCCCGAGTGAGCCACGGGCCGGCCCTATAATTTTTTTCTTAAAGGACACAGGAACCTCTGGTAGGCCGGAGAGATTCTGGGCCTGTATCAAATCCTGGCTGCTGGTGCTCAGTCTCAGGTGTGATACTGGCAGGGATATTCAAATGCCCTGCAGTTTGGCATCTGGAGATATTGTCCCCAAAGTGAGTGGGGTTTGGGGGGGGTTCTATAAGAAGAATGAAAGAGCAAGGTCCCTTCTTGTGAGTGTCGCTCTGGTAGGAAGAATTCTCTTCTATCCCATGCCCCATTCCAAATGAAAGCAGTAGTCAGATAACTAGGTCAGGCTCTCAGAAGAAGGTGCAATTCCCAATAAATCCACAAGGTGGGAGAATAGAGAGCAGAACCAGGGGCAACCGAGGACAGCGGAAAGAAACTCAAGGCCACCAAGGTTCAACATGTAAGAAGTTGCCAGGGGTCCCAGTGAATCTACTGGAGGTGGAGAGGGGTGGAGAGAGAGAGTGCTGCATTTCCTGAGACTATTTCCCTATTATTTTACTTGATGCACCATTTGAAGGTCTTCATCAGGTGCTGAGGCCTAGGAAAGCTGTATTACCAATTTGACAACATTTAAGAACATATGAAGGAAGAATGCTATCGGCCATATTCACAGCTCCTGAACATAACTAATATTTTAATTTGTGTGATCTTCCCATATCTTTTTAGAAGGAATTCTCAAATTACACAGATATTTAAGGATCACTGATAAAGTCAACACTATAAGTTTCTCAACATCATCACACTGGACATTGTTTTCAACAAGAAAAGACAGTGATTTCAAATTCTGTGAGCTAAAGAAACTTCAGAGCCTAGGGACCAACACTTTTTTTGACTACAGAAAGATGCTGAATCTGTCCCACCAAGGGAATTGTAATGTGTCCACATTCTTTAGGCCCAGGCTCAATTAAACAAATTCTAACAGTCCTTCCCATAGTTGTTTTCATCTTTTTTATTATCTGCCTTTCCAACTAGACTATAAACTCTACATTTTTTAAAAGGTACAAATAATTATAAATTTTAAAGCAATGATAGTAACTCAGCAACTTGCATGTAAACAAATACACACATTTATTTAGAGACACACTAGAAGGTGCAATTCCCAATAAATCCACAAGGTGGGAGAATAGAGAGCAGAACCAGGGGCAACCGAGGACAGCGGAAAGAAACTCAAGGCCACCAAGGTTCAACATGTAAGAAGTTGCCAGGGGTCCCAGTGAATCTACTGGAGGTGGAGAGGGGTGGAGAGAGAGAGTGCTGCATTTCCTGAGACTATTTCCCTATTATTTTACTTGATGCACCATTTGAAGGTCTTCATCAGGTG
>NW_007728290.1:83188-87381 GCF_000696425.1 Galeopterus variegatus | reverse complement strand
TATCTGCCTTTCCAACTAGACTATAAACTCTACATTTTTTAAAAGGTACAAATAATTATAATTTTTAAAGCAATGATAGTAACTCAGCAACTTGCATATAAACAAATACACACATTTATTTAGAGACACACTGTGCAGGTATATGTTAGGTTTGGGCAGGTGTAGTAGACTGAATTATTAGCATCAATTCTTCACCACCACCCCGTATGACTTATATTTCTGCCATATGACTTTGAAGTCCTGCCCCTTGACTTTGGGCTTAACCAAGTGACTTGCTTTGGGCAACAGGAGAATAGTAGACATGACACAAACAGGGGTATGACATGTGTTTGTGCAGTTGTGTGCCCTCTTGCATTTCTGCCACTGCTACAAAAAGAGCCTCCCCCGGATAACTTCTGTCCCTTCAGGCTAAGTCCGAGTTAACTCCCCTACAAAGTACCTGAGCAAGGATCCAAGCCTACACAGATCTGCAGCTTAAATTAGACCCATTCACACCAAGCCAAGGGTTGCAATCCCCTTACTGGTCACCAAAAAAAAAAAAAAAAAAAAATTAGACCCATTCAAGCCAGCCCAGTCTAGCTCAGCCATCCTCCAGCTACCACGGCCTGAAGCAGAGCCACCATCAACCTTGAGAATAAATGATTGTTATTTTAAGCCACTGAGACTAACAGTGGTTTATTACACAGCTTTATTCTGACGATAACTAACTGAGACAGGGGATTTTAATGGGATGGCTAGAGTATCCAAATCTGGGTGCTGTCAGGTCTAAGTTAATAATAGCACCCCAGCAGAATATCCATTCAAAAGTGAATGAATACCTACTGTGTACGCAGTGTGGTATAATAGTCAACACTGTGGGCTGTAGAGGCTTCAATAGACCTGGGCTTGAATCCTGGGTCTGAAACTTATACAGTGAAGCTGTGTGGCATTGGGCAAATGTCTTAACTTTCCAAATCACTGTTTTCTCATTTATAAAACAAGAAAATGATAATAAAACTTACCTCCATAAGGCTGTTTGAGACTTAAAGGGGTAGTACATGGAAAGTTCCTGACAGTAAGATTCTAATACTGGAAACCAGTTATCATCATCATCATCATTATTATTCCTCCTTCTCTATGAGAAAGGACCATTTTTTATTTGCATACCACCCCTACTCATGGACACATGATTGAAAGTCTGTACAGACTTTCATCCAGGCCAGTGACAGAAGCCAGCCTAAGGTCCAGGGGGTCCTGGGAGATGGGGACCGTGGGTCCTAGCCCCACCCTGTCACTGACCTCCCACCTCGACTGCACATGTAGGCCAGTGACAGAAGCCAGCCTGATGCCTGGGGGGTCCTGGGAAATAGCCCGCCCCGACCATCGCTACCTTATATCCAGGCTGGCAACAGAGCCAGCCAGACTCCCGGGATCCTGAGAGACTGGGGCCAGGATAGCCTTGCCCCCACCTGCAACCAGCTCCTAGAAGATACTTATCAATCACATGTATTCTTTTGGGGTCTGTGATTTATCTGCTCATGTCCTTCACCAAATTTCAGCTTAGATTTTTCTAATTCATTTTTAAGAGTTCTTTTTGCAATAAGGATGTTAATCTTTGTGTGTTTAAAAGAAAACAAAAACAAAAAAAGTAGAGAATAGAATAATGGTTACCAGAGGCTGGGAGGGATGGGGGGGGAAGATAAGGGGTGAACTAATGGGGACAAAACTCTGCTATCTACCCTAAGTGAATCATTGTGCAGTATATGCATGTATTGAAACAACACACTGTAAAGCTGGGAGGGGTGGGGGGGACGATAAGGGGTGAATTAATGGAGACAAAACTATGCTATCTACCCTAAGTGAATCATTGTGCAGCATATGCATGTATTGAAACAACACACTGTACCCCACAAAAATAAATATAAATAAAATTGAATTTAAAAAATAAAGAAACTCTGTACAGATAACCAAAGATATAGAGATCAATCATACATATTAAGATATACAACTTCACATCTTGATGAAATAAAAATACATCTTTATTAGAAAAGAAAATATGGCCCCTTTTGAATATGAGTTGATTTGCCTCCCGCATCCACCCCCCGGGGCCTCTGGCTTCTCTTCACATATGCTCAGCACCTCTACACACACACGCCCCTTCCTGTTTGGAGCAGCAGTACAATTGTAAGACGTTTTGGCCCTTGACAGGGGCTTTTCCAGCCTACTGTCTGCTTCCACAAGTGGACAATAATTTCTGCTCTGGGTCTAGGACGTAGGCCTCAACTTACTTCTGCCCAGCAGGTGAGGACAGCCAAAGTCAGCATCAGGTTCCTGATGGCCAGTGCCAGGCTTCTCTCCAACCTGAACAGGAACAAGAGGATTATTGGCAGAGATGTAGGAATATAAATTGGGTATGAATAACCATACTAAGGGAATGGAGCATGCACAGAAAAATTTGTGAAATAACTTCTAAGTCTCCTGTCATATTACATTTCATTCAGAAAAAGTGCTAGGCCTTTCACTGGAAGAGAAAAGCTCTGGTTCTTCTGAGTAAAGAATAGTGAAATGTGTGCTGTTTTTCTCTGTGGGATCTCAGCTGGGATGATAAAGCTTCAAAGAGATTAGGAGACTCTCCAGCAGTTCTCAAACCCCTAAGGTGCATAAGAACACCTGAGGTTCACCAGACATCTAGAAAGCCTCCTACAAAGAAGATAAAGACAAAAACAAACAAACAAACAAAAAAGCAACGTGGGTCAGAGACTATCAATTAGAGGAAATAAATAAATAACATCAATATCCTCTGAGAGATAAGAGAAAAATTTTGCTTCCATGAAACATAAACAGGATTCCATAAAAAAAGAATATTCAGAAAACAAATCAACAAAAAGAAAGTGCTGAGAAATGAAAAACATAACAGCAGAAACTGAAAACTTAAAAAAAGAGTCAAGAATAAAACTAAGGAAATCTTTTAGAAAAATAGGCAAAAATGAGAGAGATTTAAAAAAATGAGAGGAAAAATATTCTAAAAAGAAAGGACATTTACCCAAATGAGTTGAAAACTTATGTCAGCATAAAAACCTGCACACGGATGTTTATAGCAGCTTTATTCATAGTTGCCAAAACTTGGAAGCAACCAAGATGTCCTTCAGGAGGGGAGTGGATAACTAAACTGTGGTACATCCAGACAATGAAATATTATTCAGCAAAAAGAGAGCTATCAAGCCATGAAAAGACAAAGAGGAACGCTAAACGCATGTTACTAAGTGAGAGAAGCCAGTCTGAGGACAGACTGCCTGGTGCGCCTGGTACAGATGCTTATTTGTACTGTGTTAATCTTGGCCATGAGCTGAGGAGGTGCCTGCTCTCCCACTCCCCTATTCCCACGCACCATCTCCTGGATCAGCAGAAGGTACCCAGGTCTCCCTGAGAAGCATTCTGTGTTAACCTTCTCCTGAGAACTTGAGGGAGGCCCTAATGAACTGAGATACCAAAATAGAAAGCAGCCCCTCCCTCTCCAGCCATATGTTTGCCCGATGTTCAAACTACAACACTGCTCAGATGTCCTCATTGCAATTAGCAATTTTATTTTTTAAACTATGTATACATGTTTTATAAGCTCTTCTGTATGGATGATACATTTCAAAATGTAATCCAAGAAAAAGTTTGAGTGAACAAATCAAAGGACCACCTGGGGAACTTGTTAAGAAGGCAGATTTCTAGCTCCACTACAATTCTGATTCAGGAGACCTGGTCAGGACCTGGAAATCCACATTTGAAATGATGCTGATGCAGGTGGTCCAAAAACCACTTCCTGAGACACCCTACCTGGGTGAACCACAGGCTATGGCATCAAACAAATCTGGCTTTAAAGCCACAATTGAGTTGACTCCTGGCTGTGTGATATCAAGTGTTTTCTTCGTCTGTAAAATGAGGGTGATAAACGTAGCACAGTGCCTTAGGATCTACTAATCAGCCAACACAGGTCAGCTATAATAATAATTATTATTGCCTCTTATAGAATAAGAGTGTGTTTCCTCAGATGTGGTCATTTCTATTCATCTGTTCCTATACAGGTAAATTTTCCAGATGATTTTCACTTAGCAAAGAGGACTATTATTGTTAAAAACTTTTCCATAAGTCTTCAACTTTTCACATTCTTTAGCTGAATGTGAGAATCTAAGGAAATAACCCTAAACAAAGGAGTTATCTATAAT
>NW_007728290.1:80488-82531 GCF_000696425.1 Galeopterus variegatus | reverse complement strand
ATACAAAAAAGTAAATCACTGATTCTACAGAAAATAAAGAAAACAGACCAAAATGTTCAAATATGGGTTGTCTCTGGGGTGAGAGATGAGTGATTCTTTTTTTCTTCCTTTTTACTTTTCTGTATTTTCCAAATATTCTATAATGGGAATGAAAAAAAACCTATCACTTTTTTTAAGTATATTCTTTTGTTACCTTTTCAAAACTAAACTAATTTAATGGCTCTGCATCAGCGAGGGTTTATAAAAGATGGTGACATTTCCACACAGAGTACAGGCTATCAGAGCAGAAGGGATATTTTAGAGATCCCGCTTGACCTTCCCATGTTACAGATTTGGAATCTAAGGCCCAGAAAGGTGAACTGACAAGCCCAAGAGGACATAGTTTCACGTGGGAGGGGCAGGATCTGTTCCCAGGACTCACAATCCCATGTAATGTTCTTCACATTACACCACACTACCCCTCTGTCATCATAGTGCAGACTGTGAAATACTTCAGCCTCGCTACTCAAAGTGTGGTCCTAGAACCAACAGCCTCAGCATGACCTGGAAACTTTTTATAAATGCAGATTCCAAGGCCTCTTCTTTCAGAAAGGGAATCAGAATCTGCATTTTATTTTTCTTTTTTTTTTTTCCTTTTTGTCTTTTTTCGTGACCGGTAACGGGATCGCAACCCTCAGTGTCTCGCCCGTACCGCGACCGGCAACGGGATCGCAACCCTCGGTGTCGCGCCCACACCTCACTCAACCAGTGAGCGGACCGGTCTCTATATGGGATACGAACCCTCGGCGGGAGTGCCGCCGCACTCCCAAGCACCACACTACCGAATGCGCCACCGGGCCAGCCCAGAATCTGCATTTTAACAAGATTCTCAGAGAAATGACAAAATAACAGAAACTCCCTCTTTGATGGTTTAACTTAGGTTGAAGTTGACTTGGATAACCAAGTTAAAACAAAGTGATGTGACATGACGCATGCTTCTCAACCTCTCCGTGCCTCAGTTTTCCTCATCTGTAAAATGGAGATGAAAAATCTAGCATGGTGCCTGTTGGGAAAATAGAACAATTTGGTCAGGCTCCCCTCGCCTGGGAGCCAGTTCAGGATCGTTCAGTAAACATTGTATTTGTGTGGGTGGAGTAAGTGCACCTGCACTGCGGTGCCACTTTGGCTGGTTGTTACTGCCTCCAGCGCCTGTCCTGCACAGCCACGTTTTTCCAGACCTGCAGCTTCCAAGGACCGTGTGGCGGGTTGCCTAGCTTATGGACCTGCGTGAAGGGGTCTGGTGACCCAGCCTGGCATGGAGGGGTCTGGTGACCCAGCCTGGTGCGTGAAGGGTTTGTGACCCAGTCTGTGAATGGGCTCCAGGGGTCTGGGAGCTCCAGACCCAGCCCTAGCTCAACCATCAGCCCAGTCGGTGCAGGATTACTGGCAGGTAAAAAAAAGCTGCAACAACTAGTGTGGTCGCCTAGCTTTACAATTGGCGTCAGGAATGGGATTAAGAGCTAGACAATTGGCGCTGTGAGCAGGATTCACGACATTAGCCTCGCAGTAGCCCTTGTCCTAGCAAGACAGTGCCTAGCAAGTTCAGAGATGGAAGCTGGAGTGCAGGAAGCCATTATAACCGTGCATGTTAGGCACAGTTCAACAGGCCTGGTGTTCTGCGAGGGCTGGGATTCCCTGCACAGTGCTTGGCACACAGTAAACGCTCAGCCAGTGTGTGTTCAACAAATAATTAGCAAGAGTGCAGGTGAACTGATCAATTTTTGATTTGGATTGTTCCATTCCTTAGTATGTAACACTATCAAAACTACCAGTTTTCTCCATTCCAACATTCAAAACCGTACCAGCTCCCACTTCCACCAGATGGTGAGGAGAGAAGTAGGTCGACTCTCATAGATAAGCTTAGGTCATACTGCAAGTCATTCATACTAGAACTTTCTATGATTATGAATGTACAGCGCGCAACCCTCCATCAGGCCATCTCACCCCATTGTTACTCCGCCATCCATTTCCCCTAAGCCCCCCTTCCGCCCCCCGGCGCCTTCT
>NW_007728290.1:77670-79150 GCF_000696425.1 Galeopterus variegatus | reverse complement strand
CAGCGGTCGCGCCGGCAGCTGCTCCGCAGGGACATCTTCCGCAAGAGCAAGCACGGGTGGCGCGACACGGACCTGTTCAGCCAGCCCACCTACTGCTGCGTGTGCGCGCAGCACATCCTGCAGGGCGCCTTCTGCGACTGCTGCGGGCTCCGCGTGGACGAGGGCTGCCTCAAGAAGGCCGACAAGCGCTTCCAGTGCAAGGAGATCATGCTCAAGAATGAGGGCAGAGCCCCGGACACCATGCCCCACCACTGGATCCGTGGCAACGTGCCCCTGTGCAGTTACTGCGTGGTTTGCAAGCAGCAGTGCGGCAGTCAGCCCAAGCTGTGCGATTACAGGTACGCGGCCTCGGTGGGTACTCGCTGTCCCAGAATGCGCAGTGGGAGTCGGGATTTCACACAGTGGGTGTAGAGGCCTGCTTTCATCTCTGCAAATGGCCTGAACTGCTCTCGTGGAGAAAGCAAGCTAATAAACATCCCTGGTAGCGTGCAAGCGCGGCAGCTTTGCAGTAGTCGTTCGCTGACGTGATGCGTCTAGCCTCTGCTTCTTAGCCAACCTGCCCTTTGGGTGATAAAACTTGGCTCTTAACTTTAATCCGGAGGTCTGTAAGGGCTGCCTACTTCATGGTCACCGTATGTTAAATATTTCAGCTTTCGTTAATATTGTTTGTCTCCCCCATTTTACGTATGGAAGGATGAAGTATGGGCAAATTAACCTTTCCCTTTAGCCACAAAACCGATTCATTCTCTGTTTGGTACTATGAATGTACAATGAAAAGAAGTGTCATTGCACGGCAGCACTTTAAATATCTTTTGCCTATTAGCTCTTGGTGCCATAATCAAATATACTCAAAAATAACACAGAAAGGAATATTCATTTTGACAGGTGGTCTTTCAGGATGTGTAGCATCTTAGATAAGTGACCTTGATTAAGCCAAGAGTATTTTAGTGGCTTTTACATAGGCACTGGACAACTTAAATATTGTCTGAAAATAGGTGAAGATGTTCTTTGCTCATGTTAGAGATTGGTAGGAAGAGATGCTGCTTTGCAGACCATCTATTCTAACTCATTTCATAGTGGAAAAATTTAAAGCCCCTTAGGCCTACTCAGTGGTAAAATAGGACTGGCTTCCAGGATTTCTACCCCCCATGATAGGATTAGGAATACTAACACCTGTCCTTATCTGAGCCTTCATTCTGGACCTCTTCATTGTAATGGGTTTTATTTCTGAAAGGTGGAAAGGCTCATAATCATGTTTAAGAACTGAACTAGAAAGCTGGCACTAGATAAGAAGCTACTTTTTTTAGTTTTTGCAGAAAATCCTTTTTTTTTTTCTTTTAATTAGCATGAGCCCAGAGAAGGAAAAAAGAAGTCTGTAACTGTTTGTGATCAATCAGTTGTAAACACCACTGCACTCAGAGTGCCCATGTGTCATCTTTAAAATACAGTTGTGCTTCTTGCATCAGTGAGAACCAAGTTA
>NW_007728290.1:70034-76119 GCF_000696425.1 Galeopterus variegatus | reverse complement strand
ATTCCACACGTACAAGAGCATGACCACAGCCACAATGGGTCCATGCACACATCACTAACGGGAAAGATCAACAACAAAATTAAATCAAACCAACCCATACCAGGAACATGCATCAAAAACACCTTTAGTACTGACAATGTCTTTTAAATAAACCAGTTAATTTTGATGTATTTTAACAGGTCCTTTGAGAAACTCCAGGGAATTTCCTTAAGCCATACTAAGCCAAAAGGTTAGGCTGTTTAATTCTGGGAAGCCTGTCAAGCAACTAAAGGTGAACAAACAAGAAATTCCGTGGAGCCGTGCCACACACACGAGACCCCCTTGTAGCCTGCAGAACAAGGGGTATCACTCCTCAGGCTTCCATGCCATTCCCTATAGCAGGATGGCTCACAGCATGTATCTTTTCAAACATGAGCCTCTGTCCTTAATTTTGTGTCCTCCCTTTGAGCACAATGAATATTTGTGATGATGCATCTCCTTTTCCTCCTTACCTGTTCTTACAGGTGACTGATCAGTCTCTTCCCAGCTTGCTGCACCCCTCACCTGTGTTGGAAACTGTCTGTGTCTAATTTAGGAAGTGTTTATTATTTCCCAAAGAAAAGAGCACAATGTCCTGAAGTTGTACGTATTCTACAGTGTTCTGAACTGATTTGTTTTAGTGAGTAATTTTATGCAGGATTACAAACTGCCGTGACCTTCTGTAGGAATGATATTTTTTGGAAGGAGAAATCGAACAAATAGCTATTTAGAACCTTCAAACACAGGCCAGACTGTTCCTCTCTGTATTTTGTCTAGCCCTGGAGAGGGCTCCTTCCATGTCTGCCTCACTTCCTTAGGGAAGTCTGTGAACTCTGAAGGCTGGTCAACAAGTTAGCATTTCACAGGGTGATAATGAGAGTTGATAACTGATTTTAAAGCCTGCAGCCTTGTTAAACTCTACAGAATACGTGGCAGAGGCCCTTTAATTTATACTCATTGAGTCACTATTTTATTGAGCATCTGTTTTGTGCCAGACACTGTGCTAAAGTCTACTTTTCCTGTAGATTTTTCTTTTTGTGTGTTTCTGCCTCTACCACCAACCACTACACTGTATTTCTGTACCTAGTATCTTACCACTCCTTCCCTGTCTTTCCTTTTTTTCTTCTCACCTCTTTTCTGACTAAATAGGGAATTAGGTTATATTTTTAAGTATTTATTATATTTATTAAATAAATCTTTGGGCCGGCCCGGTGGCGCACTGGATAGTGCGCCGCTTGGGAAGCGCGGCGGCGNAGTGCCCATGTGTCATCTTTAAAATACAGTTGTGCTTCTTGCATCAGTGAGAACCAAGTTATCAGTGATTTTAAATTTGATAATGAATCGAGTATTGTTATATTTCCTTCCCTTCTCAGTGTCTGTGCAGAATTAGATAAAAATAGCTTCCATAAATATCTTAACTATATTTCAAATACTCCTCAACAAATCATCATAATGCTTCTAATCCTGCACCCAAATGATCTTTTTAAAAATGCAGATCTGGTCAAGTTCCTGCTCTTCTGAAAATACTCTCAAGTTGCTCCTCATTACTTACAATTATTGTCTTATGGTGTAAACTCCAAGTGCTTAACATGGCACACAAGGTTCTATGTGCTGTCTGGCCTCTCTGCCCTTATTTACCACCAACTGCCTTTGTGCACCAGCAAAACCAGGCTGGTTGTATCTTCCTTAAAATATCAGGCTTTTTGTTACTGCCTTTCTTTTTCTCAAAGCTTTCCTCTCTTAGTATCCTTCTGGCCAGCTTCTAGGCATCCTTAAAGACTCATCTCGTTTCCTTTCCTCCAGGAACCCTTGCCTGATCTTCTACTCACTTTCCACCACTCACTCCCCAATTTTTCTGTGTTAATGATGACANGAGGAAGCAATCTTTACTTTAATAGTAATTCTAAAGTTGGATAACCACTGCTACATTTATGAATCTGCCGGAGACCAGCTCCGCAGGATTTGTTGGACCTGAATAGGTGGTGTGGATTCGGTGAAAAGGAAGAGACCGACCACAGATGTCTAGTGCAAGTGTGGACAACAACCACATGAATCTTGCTTTATTTATATGTTTTTACTTAATCTTTTACATATTTATCTTTTAATCAAAACATTTCTTATTTCATTTGTATTGAACAAGAAAGGTCAAAACGTTCCAAAGTACTCATGCTCTAACAAAAACACCCACTCATGCATCAGTAGTTTACCCCAAAGCCTGTGGTTGTGGCCAGGAAACCATACAATAGCAGCATGCTTGGCTTTAGAGAGCTTCAGACTTTTAGTTTAAACTATAATTCTTAACCTTCTTAACTTACAATTTAACCCTTTTTTAATCTTACTTATACTTACTGCACTTAATTTTAATAACATTGATTAGTTATGGTTAACAATTTAATACTGCTTATACTCTATATTGATCATTTTAATTTATAAACAAAATCACAATGTTTATACCTTTTNCCGGTGCGGGGGCGACACTGAGGGTTGCGATCTGTTGCCGGACACGGAAAAAAGACAAAAATAAATAAATAAATAAATAAATAAATCTTTGTTCCTTGTGATGTTCTGTCTCATTAAGAAATAAAGTGCTTTTTTATTTATAAGGCATTACATTCCCACCCCACACACACACACGTGCTGTAGTTAGTAAAACAAAGCTTCTGACTCTTAGGAGGTAATTACATTGGGCTGCTTAGTCTCACTTTGATCCTAAATTTTGTTTCTGTATGCTGTTGGTATGTGTTTATTCATTTCATTAATTATCTGAAACAGTGAAAGATACCACATCATATCCTAGAGCAGAGATGGGCAGGCAGACTGTACTGTAAAGAACCAAAAGTAAATATTTTAGACTTTGCTGACCATGTGGTCTGTTGTAATTACTTAACTCTATTGTAGTACAAAACCAGCCATAGACAACACATAAATGAATGTGCGTACCTGTGTTCCAGTAAAACTTTACTCACAAAATCAGGTGGCAGACATATTTTTAGTTTTCCAAACCCTGTTCTAGTGTGAATCTCATAAATGACCATCTCAATTTCGTGTATGATTCAGCTGCCTCCTCCAGCATACTGAAATGCAGAGCTGTTGTGAACAGGTAACTGTTTTCAGAGAAAATAAGTAATGTTGCCAGCAGGTTTTTTCCTTGTTAAACTTTTTTTTTTTGATAAAGCAATCATAGTCCTGCACAAGAATAACACATTTATTCATGTAACATTCCATATCCTCATTTTCATATGAGGGAACTTGCTCGGGTATGTTCTGTGTCTTAATAAGGATTTTAGTGACATGAATACTTATCAAAACTCAGCAAATGTATATTTGAACATTTCATCGTGTATAAATTTTACATTAAAAGAAAAAAAACTATAAACAAATAGTGAACTTCAGGTAATGATATGCCTACTTGCTGCTGAGGTATTTAGGAAGTATTCTGATATCTGCCGTTTACTTGGAAATGTACCAAAAATAAAATGGATTGATTAATAGATGGATAAAAATATGATAAAGCAATTACAGTAAGATGTTGATGCTGGAATGTAGGTGGTAGGCATACCCATGTTCACTGTAAAAAAATATATTCAAAAAGCAAAATATTTTAAAAAACAAGGAAACTATCCTTGTTTTTAGGAAATAGTTGCTGAAATACTGAAGAGTGAAATTTCATAATGTCTAAAATTTGCTTTCAAGTGATTCGCAAAATATGAGCATATATTGCAAGAGAGAAAGCAAATTGTAGAAGAAAATGTTAGTTAAGAATCAGAGTGAAGGGTGGGTTTAAGGATATGCATTTTGCTATCTTTTTGACTTCTCTGGAAGTTTGAAATTTTTCAAAATAAAAAAATAGAGGAAAAAATAAAGATTCTAAGCAATTACCCAAAGATATGATGGTAAAACTAAAATATCAAGACATTATTAGTAATGTATTATTTTCCCATTGGGTTTAAAGTCTAGATTAAGTTAAATGCTAATTATAAGATATGTAAAGAGAATAGGTCTCAAGTCTGAATATGGTATTTCTAAGGAAAAACATAATTACATAACTAATAAGCACTAATTTTGTCTTTACCTTTACAGAGCAAAAGCTGATAATAGCCATTATCTTGGTTAAAAGAATCTTCTGAAATGTATGAGAATTTGGTAAATGACTAATGTGTCACAAATCAGTGGGAATAGAAAAGATTATTTTATGAATTGTGCTAGGACAAGTGGTCTTTGGAGGGAAAAAAGATTAGCTCTTCATAATACACAAAAATAAATTCCAGATGGATTAATGCAGGGATTCTTAACTTGGTGGTCCATAGATAAAAAGTTCTGAGAAAATTCTGACACTTTCACGAGATTCTCAATGGAATCTGTAGCCCCAGAAGGTTAAGAAGCACTGAATTAAAGATATGAAAACTGAATTTGGGGGGGGGGGGAGAATACCTATAGGTAAATGTCTAATTTGGAATGGTAAAGGACTTTAAGATAGTTCTTTTTTTTTTTTGGCAGCTCTTTCAGGGATCCAAACCCATGACCTAGGTACTACAAGGCTGTGCTCTAAGTAACCAGCCAACAAGGACTTTAAAGTGTAACATCATGTAAATAAACTACAAAGGGAAATTTATGACTACTTCAAAAAGTTCATGGAAAGATTTGTGTTATCTTTAAATTCTGTTTTTCCATGAACTTTTTGAAGTACCCTTGTAGAATAAACTATAAATAAATCAAAGAATAAACTTAAGTGCATTAAAAAGTAAATTTAAAAGAAAACTGAAACGTTTGCAATAAATATGACAGAAAAGAGGTTGATATCATAGGTAAATAAAAATGCATGCTGTTAACTATAGGACATAAGTGAATTCACAAAAGAAGGCCCAAAAAATGCAATTTTACCTAGAGGTCAAAGATCTCCAAATTAAAAAACAATACTTTTTCTCTCTGTCATGTTATCAGGGAAAATG
This sequence comes from Galeopterus variegatus, assembly GCF_000696425.1. Classification (NCBI taxonomy): domain Eukaryota; kingdom Metazoa; phylum Chordata; class Mammalia; order Dermoptera; family Cynocephalidae; genus Galeopterus; species Galeopterus variegatus. Next base: position 71,152 of record NW_007728290.1, on the reverse strand, counting down.
TTTTAAGTACTAATGAGCAGTATCAGCAAGTGTTAGATATGATAGACATCTTCATGCACTGGTAACAAGCATGTTGGACAGACATCAAAAATCTTAGGAAAATGCGTGCCCTTTGATTCAGCAATTTCTAAGATTGCAAGGACATAATCTCATTTATGTTTGAGATTGTTCATCACATTGTTTATACTTACAAAAATAAACTGTCTAAATGTTTTTTTTTTTTAAAGAAAAAGCTGGCCAATTAGCTCGGTTGTTTAGAGCGCAGTGTTGATAATACCAAGGTCAAGGGTTTGGATCTCGTACTGGCCAGCAGCCAAAAAAACAACAACAACAAAAAAAATTTAAATAAATTATGGTATATTCATATGATATATGTTTGTTACAAACCATGCTTTTAAAAAATATTTAATAGCATATGAAAATATTCATGATACCATGTGGGAAAAAAGCAGTATCCAAATATATATACATCATATTACTAACCTGAAAAACAAACATATGCATTACAAAACTGAGAATAAGTATATCAAAAAGTTAAGAGTGTCTCTGAGTGATTTTTATTTTATGCCTTTCTGTATTTCTAAATTCTCAAGCATAAGCTGGTATTTAAAAAAATTATACAAGTAGTTCATGAATATATTCTGGTTTTTAGAAACTCAAGCAATACAAAAGAATATAGGATAAAAAGTTAATGTTCTTTCCATCCCTCAGTCCTACTTTTCTTCCCATAGGAAACCATTATGAAATAATTCAGTGGGTATCTTTTCAGATTACTTTCAGTAATAAACTATTTTAAAGTTTATGGTAGACCAGTCAGTGGAGGTATTATACTTAAGCTGCATAACCAATCTCTTGTAGTTTCTCAAGCTAATTTGAAAGCACATATCAACAAATATTACTGTGCAAGTTATTTTACAGTTTTTTCTTTAACATATTATGCAGATAACTTTTCTTTTAGCAATAAATAGGACTCTTGAGTAAACAGCAGTAATTACTTGACAGATCTGAACATCCAAAGGGAAAAAACAGCCTTAAAATAGAAGGCCAAGAGAGTTAGTTGACTGCTGGGTGAAAGAATGTTTATCCTCTTTTTTTTTTTTTTTTTTTTATTTTTTTTA
>NW_007728290.1:67172-69286 GCF_000696425.1 Galeopterus variegatus | reverse complement strand
TGAAAGAATGTTTTTCCTCTTTTTTTTTTTTTTTTTAAATTCATTTAATTATAAGCCTTCTTTTCTGATGGTTTGTTTTTGTCTGTCCAGTCAGATCTGCCTTATCTGTGAGTGGATTAAATACTTAGCAGATTAATAATAGAAACCCGGGACCTTTACCGTTGAGCACTGTTCCCTGCTGGTTTCATGCATTGGATCCAAACAGAGAGGCAAATCTGAATGCAGATATTCTGTCTGTATTTCAAAAGAAAACATATAAGCTTTTTCATACAAATATTTTTGTATTAATTGTCAAAAAGAAATGGACTATTTTACTTAAATTTACAAGTTAAGAGATTTTCAAGCTGGAACCCAAGGAACTCTTCAAGGGCTCCAGGTCAGTGGGGGCATTTAAGCTGCAAGGACTTTAGGCCTCACAAACCTATCTATTTCAACCAAAGCACAAATAATGCAGAAAACCAGTGTTCTAGTTCAGCTTTTGTTTACCTGGATTATATCTATTGATGCTTACCATGTTATAAATTAAAACTGAGAAATNTTTTGTTTACCTGGATTATATCTATTGATGCTTACCATGTTATAAATTAAAACTGAGAAATTGTTACAGTATTCACTCTTTTAAATAATAACATAAGTAATGTATTTTTACGAAAATTTAGTAAGAGTGGCATCGCTTTACATTTTTGCACATTTCTTTGGCTTAGAAGTTAGCTAGGTTCTCATATCTGCTTCTACATTCAGTCTGTTGTGATGGAACATGTCATATAGCTTCTGGAAGACTCCACTATACACTTTTCAGAGTGAGGGTGAAATAACTTCTTAGCTTTATTATTAAAATGATTTTAGCCTCACAGATGCCCTGAAAGGATCTTGGGGGTCCCAGACCACGCTGTAAGAGAACCACTGTTAGGTTAAACTGCCAAATATGTTCAAACTTTATTGCTCTATTTTCACCATGCAGATACAGTTATATACTTTTATTTGCCTGTTTTATGCTCAATAGTGATAAAATCACTTAATTTTTTTGACAAAACTGATTGGTTTGTGAATCAGTAAGTTTAGATTTAAAATTAATTAATGCCTTTGTTTCTTCCTTCAGATGCATTTGGTGTCAGAAAACAGTACATGATGAGTGCATGAAAAATAGCTTAAAGAATGAAAACTGTGATTTTGGAGAATTCAAAAACCTCATCATCCCACCAAGTTATTTAACCTCCATTAATCAGATGCGTAAAGACAAGAAAACAGATTATGAAGCGGTAATTAGAGCTTACTTTTCTTACATAATTGACTTCTATTAAGTTGTTTAAGTCGGTGTATGAGACAGTTAAGACTGTACGCAAGAAGAATCAGGGCCAGGAATAAAATAAACTTAAATAAAAGGTCAAGACCCAGAAGAGAAATAAAATGCCATTATGGTAAGCCATAAAACCCTACCCAATTCTTAGAGATTTGTCACAAATTTTGACTCTTGAGTTCTTTCACGTCTAGAGGGAGGTTGGAACTGTTGTATTGGTGGTTTCTAAATCATGCCTGCATCTAAATCACTTGGGAAGTTTTTTTAAAATACAGATTCCTGAGTCCACCGTCATTGCAATGTTTGATTTAGTTGGTCTTGGGTAGATCCTAGGCATCCATAATTTTTTAAGGTCCTTAGATGATTATGATGAACAGCCAGGTTTGGGATTCATGACTATTGCCAGTGAAAAGAAAACATAAATTTTCCTCACACCTGTCCTAAAAGAATTTTTCCATTTGGAACTTTATATAGTGTCCTTAGAGATAAGTTTACATTGCACATTAGCTGCTCTCACAAATCATGTTGAACATTAAAGCTGTTGACAACAGTTTGCCATATATATGTATGTGTATGAAAATTGATCTAAATATATCTGTCTTTATGTAGCTCTTACAGATAATCATAAAAATTTACAGGTTTATTTTTTACTTGAATATGCCAATATAATTGAACTATTTTACTTTAAAATTAGATTGTAACTGTTTCAAGGTAAGATTTTATATCTTAAATATCACCTTTGTCAATATTCTTGCAAGGAAAGGGGCGTTTTAAAACACCAGTGTTGGGCCGGCCCAGTGGCACACTGCTACAGTGC
>NW_007728290.1:54633-66298 GCF_000696425.1 Galeopterus variegatus | reverse complement strand
CACGACACTGAGGGTTGTGATCCGTTGCCAGACACGAAAAAAGACAAAAAGGGAAAAAAAAATAAAACACCAGTGTTGTAGTGGTATATATTTTTTTAAATGTACAATCCCTTATTTATCCGAATTCAATCTGAGATCAAAAGTGATGAGAATCACTAAATAAAATTCCAGAACAGCTTTATTAATGGTTACATTTACAAGGAAAGGGGAAGAGGAAAGAAATAGATTATGGAAAGTGTTAATTTCATTTAACTTTGGCTATTACAGATCTGAATTCTGAAATCTATTTCTAAGTACCAGATTTAAAAAAATTTTTTAAAAACTTGCAAACTGAAATACACAAGAATAATCCAGAAAAGGAAACTCAAGATATCAGAGAAAAATCAATGTTCATTCTATAAATGGTTGAAAGAAATTGAAATGTAGTGCCTAGGAGACAAGACTAATGAAAGATAACAGTGCTTCAGGTGTCTAAGCACAGCAGTTCTGTGGAAGAACAAATGAGAGTTGCTTTCAGAATCAAAATTACAACAGTGGAATGCAAGTTATTGAAAGACAGATTTTTCAGTTCAAGTTAGGTGAAAACTTGCTAACAGTTTGATTTAAGTGCCTTATTAGTGAATTCCGTCTTACATGAGTATCTGAGCGTATGCTGGATGACTTACCTAGAATAATGTAGAAGAGAATTATACATTAAGTGGTAGGTTAAATTAGTTAATCACTAACATCCCCCTCCATTCTTAGAGTTCTATGATTTTTATATTTTATTGGTAGTACTGGTATAGTTGTTTTTATTTCAGCAAATTACAGCACATTGTTATCAAGGAGTGAAACCCTTTTCACTAATGTTGATTTTTTTTTTTTTTTTAGCTAGCCTCAAAGCTTGGAAAGCAGTGGACCCCCTTAATAATCCTGGCCAACTCTCGTAGTGGAACTAACATGGGAGAAGGACTGTTGGGAGAATTTAGGATCCTGTTAAATCCAGTCCAGGTAACTAAAGAGAAAACCTTTTCTTTATTAATATTTTCATGTTTAGCTTTTATTTTCCCTAAAATGTAATGGTTATTAAATGCTTTAAATCATTAATCACCTGATTATTGGAAAGAATAGTAATTACAAAAGGATCAAAACATTCAAATATGGTATATGGAGAAACAGGAACTCTCCTGGTGGGAATATAAAATGGTGCAGCCACTTTAGAAAGCAGTTTGGCAGTTTCTTAAAAAGATAAACATAAATTTACAATATCACTTAGTAATTTCACCTCTGAGAATCTACCCAAGGGAAATGAAAACATGTCTCACAAAGATTTGCGTGCAAATGTTTATAGCAGTATTATTCATAATAGTCAAAAAGTGGAAACAGCTCAACTGTCCATCAGTTGGTGAGTGGATAAACCAGATATGGTGTACCCATGCAAAGGAATACCATTCAGTTATGAAAAGGAACGAACTACTGATACATGCATATTACGGTGAATGAACATCACGAACATGCTAAGTGAAAGAAGCCATACACAAGAGACCACATATTGTACGATTCCATTTATGCAACCTGTTCAGAAAAGGCAAATCTATAAAGACAGAGAGTAGATTGGTGGTTGCCTGAGGCTGGGACTGGAAATGGGGAGTGACTGCAAATAGGCATTGAGGGATTTTATGGAAGCAACAAAAATGTTCTAAACTGGATTATGCACAACTCAGTAAACCTACTAAAAATTACTAGCCTGTTTACTTTAAATGGGTAAGTTTATGATATGTAAATTATTCTTCAGTTTTTAAAATAAGAACAAAAAGGATCACGCCATTAAGATTGAGTGTCCATGCTGGCAACTTCTGCCTTGAAAAACTAAACCCATTGTGCAACAGTCAGAAATGCAGTAACTTTTTTCTTTCCAATTTGTATTTTTTACACTTTCAGTATTAATACAGCTTAAGAAAATTCTAAAAATAAGGAAAGAGAAAATCATCTGCAATTTCCCCACACAAATATGTCATTTATTTTCATTTTCCCTGTTCTTTCCATTGTCTGTGTGTTTACATATTAACAATGTATGACAATCTAAATACCAATTTGCATTTTGTTTTCTTTAATTAATGGTATAAATATTTTTCCTGTTACAACATAGTCCTCATAATTACATACTTAATGCCTAAAATAATTAGTTGAACGGGTATATCATAATTTATCCAGTAAAAAAATAATAATTTATCCAGTCTCCTGCTGTTGGAAGTTGAGATTGTCCCCAGGATTACATTATTATATCTTTATACATGGGGCATTTTCATCTTTTGAAACATATTCCTAGGATTGTTTACAGAATTATGGATATCAAGTATGTTGCATTTTTATGTCATTTCATATATATTGCAAAATTGTTTTCCGGAAATGTGTACTAACTTGTACTAGTGATGGTTTAGAAAAAGAAATTATAAAATACGAAAGACTAGTTACAGATGACCTTATCACATTGTAGTTTTATGTGCATAGGGAAGAGGCAATATAGTATAATGGATAGACTATCAGTTTGTATTTATATTTCAGCACTTGTCTGGAAAATCACAGGCAAGTGATTTAACCTTCCTGTACCCAGTTTCCTGATCAATAGAATGAGGCTGACTCCTGCTTTGTAGAGTCAGTGTGGGAAGAGCCACAATGAATATCAAAAGTCTGGTACAGTGCCTGGCATATTGTAAAAGATAAATGCATAGTGGCCAGTATTGTTATTCAGTCATATCTCTACTCACCTTGGAGGAAATCATCCTTAAAGGTGAAGGACGATGTCAGATAAAAATAATTTTTTCTTTTTCTTTCACTTTCTAGGTTTTCGATGTAACTAAAACTCCCCCTATCAAAGCCCTGCAACTCTGTACTCTTCTTCCCTATTATTCAGCTCGAGTACTTGTTTGTGGAGGGGATGGGACTGTGGGCTGGGTCCTGGATTCAATTGATGAAATGAAAATTAAGGTACCAGTTTTTAAGAACTACTATAGAAGCACTTATAAGATAAAAATACAATATTTTCGTTTTTATTTTATTATACAAGTTAATATTAGAAGACATTGCCAATTTTGAATAGCTGAGAATGAGATGGTATAATTAAGCAGTTAGCACAACCTGCATTTATATTTTTATCTTCATTACTTTGGTCTTTAAGTTTTACAAAATATTATTATTCTGCAAATGTTTTGAAGAGAAAAACCTAAAATATATCTTCAATATTCTAGGGACAAGAAAAATACATTCCACAGGTGGCAGTCTTGCCTCTGGGAACAGGCAATGATCTGTCCAATACATTGGGTTGGGGAACAGGTTATGCTGGAGAAATCCCAGTTGCACAGGTCTTAAGAAATGTAATGGAAGCAGATGGAATTAAACTAGATAGGTAAGTTACACTTCCCCAAAAAGTAGATTTCTTGAGCTTTGGGAATATTGTTTGGTTTGTAAAAGAAGATTTGTGTAGATATAAAGTTAAATGTAATTTAAATGTAAAAGACTCTGTTCGTTGTATTTATACATAGATGCTGGTTTGTTTTGTTATTACATAAGGGCCAAGATAATTAAGTTTTGCTGAGTACTTCTCCCAAAATGTTCATACTCACTGAAATGTGGATACTTTTTCAAATGCTATTTTAATAGAAAAAACTCATTTATCAGGCATCCAGAGTACAGGATTTTTTTGGTAAAAAGTACTGATTTTTTTTTTTAACTTCTGTTTTTTAGATGGAAAGTTCAGGTAACAAATAAAGGATACTACAACCTAAGAAAACCCAAGGTATGTTTTTAGTTCTTCAGTTGCATGTAGTTTTGGCAGACATGCATGGATTGCCTCCATTACATAAGATGTGGTTCTCTGGTGGGATACAGAGACCTGACGCTTATCTCGAGGGAGGTGGTTATAGAACAGAAGAGAAACTAACGTGCTCACCCCAAACTGGACTGTAAAAAGTGCTGTGGGAGAGAGTAGAGTGCAAGCACACTTAGTTCTGCCCTGGCAGATCAGGCTGGGAAGATTGCAGAGAAAAAGACCTGCCAGGTGGTCCTTAAAAGGTAAATACAATTTAGATCAACAGAGAAAAGAGCAAAGGACCTTCCAGGCAGAAGGAAAGGAGATGAAAGAGTACAGAGCATGGTTGGCAAGTAGCAAATAATACAAAGGTAGCAGATCTGTGTTTTAAAAAGATACTCTGGAGATTGTGTGAAAATAGCTAAGAAGCCTGCACTAGGGCAGAAACAAGGAGATTCTTCAGATGAGGACAATTCAGAAACATTTTAGACGTAGGATTGATCAAGATTTGGCTATTGATTGGTATAAAGGAAAGAGAGAAAATCATATTACTACTAGATTTCTAGTTTTGATGACTGAATGTATAGAAATGACATTAACCAAGATAAGAAAAATAGGAAGTTTAAGATTTGGGTAGGAAGAAAATTAATTAGGTTTGGGGCACATCAACCCAAAAGGCTGTGGACCATTGAATAAGAAGCTGAAAGTTTAAACTTATTGCTCAGAAACAGGGACAGAGCTAGAGATGTAGATTGAGGAATTATAGCTGGTTTGGGAAGTAAGATAAACTACAAGGGGCCATGGCCCAGGTTGAGACTGATAGAAACTGAAAGCCTGGGGGTTGTGAGGAAGGTGAAAAGCAAATGTAATGGGAACCCAGGAGTGAAAAGCATGGACGCATAAAGCACATCGCTCTAGATGGTGAGGTCTGAGGTGTGGCATGTTAAACAGAAATGGAAAGTGAGATTCCTGTCTATAGTTTTCAGCCTTGAACTGAAGCTTTATTTCTGGTAATTGTTTAAATGCTGAGAATCCATGAAAGAATGTGGGGGAAGAGAGGGAAGAAGGAGGTCAAGAACTACATCTTGAAAAGAGATATATTTCGGTGACGCTCTGACGAAGCAGGGCCTCTAAAGGAGACCAAAGAGTACAATGAGTGAATAAGGAGAAAACAGTTGTACAGAAGACAGAGTTATAGAAGGTGGTGATAAACAGCAAAAATAATGTAGACTTGAAAAAAGAGCGTTAGGAGACACTGAACATGTGCATTTGTCTGTACTTCTCCATCCATCTCCTTGCCACCAAAATCTCTCTAAAATGGTGATAACAGATTTTGTAAAGATTTTGAGAAGGCACAAAACCGTAAGGGCAAAGAGACCGGGAAATGAGATGGTAGCGGTCTCTGAGAGGCCAAAACTAAGAAGGTTTAACATATTGAAGAAAGCTGAAATGCTAAGTGCCTGCAGTACAGAAAACTGAGAAGGAAACCAGCTTACGTGGCAGAACCAAGCAAAGGCTTAGGAGTTAGGGTCACCAAATCACTTGGAAGGCAGGAGAATAGGGTGGAAATGAAAATAGAAGGGACTAGCCAAAGAAGCTGTTTCCTCCTAGATCACCTCCGCTTCCCCAGCTTCATGTAGTCAAATATGGCCCTCCCCCACTCAAACAGAAGATTGGGGTTTACTCTGGGGAGTTTAAAACTAGCCAGCTAAAAATAGACACTGAAAAATCTGATTCAGTGCAAGGTGCCATCCCTGGCTCTTTATTATACCCACTCAGCTTCAAGAATACTGGCAGACAGGACTTCTCTCTAGGGAAGCCAACCTGCCCAAGAAAAGATTCACAGACACTGACATTTGGGTGTCCCCCGGCAAAAGGACCCGATTCCTGTGCTGTAGCCCTGTAATGAAACTCACCTCCTGCAAGCCCTGCCTTTGGATTTAAAGCTGACTGTTTGCCTTTTATGCCTTACTCTGAAATGTGAACAGATACACCTAAGGACTGGAGGCAAGAACAAACATTTAAGGAAAGCCTCTACCATCAGAGAGCCCAAAAGAAACAAACAGGAAAAAAGAAATGTAGTAAAAACACAGTCTGGCAAGCCAAAGGAAATTGGGGGGTGGAACTGACATCCTCAGAGAGGGATGAAAATAGAAAGGGTGCTATAAAAGGAACGTTCCGAAACACACACCCCCAAAAAAGTCTCTTATACGTTAAAACTTGATATCAGATTGGAAGGTACAATTGAAGACACGACTCAAAATACAACAAAAAGCCAAGGAGATGGAAAATAGGGGGAAAGATAAAGTCAGGGGACCTATTCAGGGAAATCTAATAACTGAAAAATGGAAGTTTCAGAATGAAAAAAGTAAATAGAAGGTAGAAAATTATCAAATAGTAATGAAAATTCCCCAGCGTTTTCAGGTCGAATCAATAAAAAGTCTTACACAAGGCATCATGAAACTTCAGAATTCTGAGGATAAAAGTAGAATTGTTAAACTTTCCAGAGGGGGGAAAAGTCACTCACAAAGTATCAGGAATTCTCAGAAGCAGCACTGGACACCAGATGACTGTGGCGCATAGCCTTCAAAGTCCAAGGGGGACCCAGTAGCAGTCAGTGAGGGCAGTAGGAAGTCCCTATTAAGAAAACAATGAAGAATACTTAAAATTGAGAAATCAAGAAATAACAGTCTGATTATGTCATTTGGAAATACAGAGATAAATAACAGAAAAAGGAGCTATAGAAAGAGCTCTGGGAGCAGGAATTATAAGTGAGGAAGAGTAGACTGAAGACTACTATGTTTCCTTTGAAGCCCTGTAGAACTATATGACTTATTAAAGTGGGTTGCTTTATTAAAAATAAAAATTGAATTTAAAAAATAGACAAATTAGAAAAGGTGTTGAGAGATCCTCTAAAATGGTTCCCATACTCAAAAGTATTTGGCAGTTATCATAGTTCCTGGAATGCTAATATTAAGGATGTATTTCTCTTTTTGGTAAAGCCAGTCTAACAAGTGTGAGGTGATAGCTCGTTGTGGTTTTAATTTGCACTTCTCTAATGATGTTAAACATTTATTTTATATATCTGTTACTTATTTGTATTTTATTTTTTAGAAATGTTTATTCAAGTCCTTTGCCTATTTTTTAATAGGGTTGTTTGCTTGTTATTGTGTAGTTTGAGTTCCTTTCATATTTTGAATATTAGCCAATTTTCTGATGTATGACTTGCAAATATTTTCTTCCAATCTGTGGGTTGTCTCTTCACTCTATTGTTTCCTTTGCTGTGCAGAAGCTTTTTAGTTTGCTGATGCAATCCATGTCTATTTTTGCATTCATTTCCTGTGCTTTTGGGGTCATCGACAAGAAATCACTACCTAAATCAATGTCAGATCTTTTCCCCCATGTTTTCTTCTAGTAGTTTCACAGGTTCGGGTCTTACATTTAAGTCTAATGCGTTTTGAGTTGATTCTTGTATAAGGGGTACGATAAGGGTCCATTTTCATTCTTCTGTATGTGGGTATGCAGTTTCCCCAACACCATTTATTGAAGAGAGTGTACTTTCCCCATTGTATGTTCTTGGCACCTTTGTTGAAAATCAGTTGGCTATAGATGTATGGGTTTATTTTGGTGCTGTCTATCCTATTCCATTGGTCAATAAGTGTTGATGAGGATGTGGAGAAAAGGGAACCCTTTATACGCTGTCGGTGGTATTATAAATTAGCACAACCGTTTTGGAAAACAATGTGGAGGCTCCACAAAAAACTAAAAGAATTACCATATGATCCAGCAGTCCCACTTCTGGGTATATATTCAAAAGATAAATTAGCACAACCGTTTTGGAAAACAATGTGGAGGCTCCTCAAAAAACTAAAAGAATTACCATATGATCCAGCAGTCCCACTTCTGGGTATATATTCAAAAGAATTGAAATCAATACGTCAGAGATGTCTGCACTCTCCTGTTCATTACAGCATTATTCACAACAGCCAAGATGTGGAACAATGTAAGTGTCCATCAGTGAATGAATGGATTTTTTAAAAGTGGTATACCATTATTTACAGAATTGGATACTATTCAGCCTTTAAAAAATAGGAAATCCTGTCATTTGCAACAACATGGATGAACCTAGAGGACATTATGCTAAATGAAATAGGCCAGGCACAGGGACAAACATACCGTATAATCCCACTTACATGTGAAATCTAAAAAAGTTGAACTCATAGAAGTAGAGAGTAAAATGATGGTTACCAGAGTCTTGGGGGTATGAGAAGTGGACAAGGAAAGGGGAGGTATTGGTCAACAAGCACAAGGTTTTAGTCAGATAGGAGGAATAAGTTCTTGTGTTCTATTGCACATCATGGTGACAATTGTGTTTATTTCAAAATAGCTAAAAGAGAGGATTTTAAATGTTCTTACCACAAAGAAATGGTATTTGAGGTGATGGATATGCAAAAAAAAAGAAAAGATGTATTTCTTATCAATACCAGGGTCTATTACTCAGTAATGAAAAGGAGCTAACTATTAAAATATGTATTTACTTATCAGTGATCATTCCTCCAAAGAAAGACTTGGGCAAAATTTCACACCAATTAGATGATTCAAATAAGACATTTTCCACCCTTTTGCTATCAGGAAATAAGATATGCCATTAAGAATAGATGTGCTATAATTAAATAGGGTATTCTTATCTCTATGGAAGAACTTCCTGACAATTAAATACAACTAGACAGAACCTCATTCATCTTTACATCCAAATATTTATTTAGTGCCCACCTGGTGCCAGGCACTGTTCTAGGTACTGCAGTTTCAGTGATGAAATCTTGCCCTCATGGAGCTTATGTTGCCCCATCTTTAGTTCCTGAAAAAAACCCTAGGAAAGTGGGAGGGATAAAATTTAAAAATAAAGGCAAATTAATGTATGAAAAGGCAAATTTATGTATTTTTGGTTCAAATAAGATGTTTAAAGTGTTTGAAGAATTAGGATTTTAAATTATATTTTGGCAGTGAAGGACAAACATTTAGTGAATCATAGTTCCATAAGAGATAAATGGGGAAGGGATGAAGAGAATGAGTGACTAAATTTGGACTTGGACATGAAAAGGATTAAGAGTGGGCCGGCCCGGTGGCGCACTGGAGAGTGCGCCGCTTGAGAGCGCGGCGGCGCTCCCGCTGAGGGTTCGGATCCCATGTGGAGACTGGTTCCCGCTCACTGGCTGAGCGCGGTGCGGGCACAACACCGAGGGTTGCGATCCTGTTACCGGTCAGTAAAAAAAGACAAAAAGGAAAAAAAAAAGAAAAGGATTAAGAGTATCTTTGATTTGAAGAAAAAAGGTACATTTGAGTAAAGCCAGAATTTTTAGATGGTGAGTAGAGACAGCATGATAATTCATACCTGCTGATCTTGCTTCTTCCAGCGAGGCAAGAATCAAGATCAGCTGAACACAACAAAGGGCTGGTGACCAGGGACTTGAGGAGAGTTGTAGATTTTGAGATAAAACACTATGGATCATGGGAAAGGAAGTCATCTAAAGGATTGCCATGCACAATTTGCGATTATGTCCAGCCAAAGTTGGAAATAACTTTGTAACAGACAGAATCATAATATAAGATTCACACCAGCAGTGCCCAGCAACCTGGAAAGAACTGAGAAAACAGTTTGAGAAAAGATTAACAAATAAAATAAAGCTAATATGAGAAGAGGTCGGGCGAGGGCGGGGGGTATTGGAACTAAGGAGGCTGTTGAGTGCAGTAGTTGAAATGTTCGGCCTCAGAATCCAGGCTTGGTTGGGAAGTAAGATAAAGGGGTACCAGTAGTAGCCTGGGTTTGATTAGAAGCTGAGAGCCTGGGGGTTGTGAGAAAGGTGAAAAGCAAATGTAATGGGAACATGGGAATGAAAAGCCTGGATGCATGAAGTACAGCCCTTCTAGATGGTGAGGTCTGAGGTGTGGCATTTTAAACAGAAATGGAAAGTGAGATTTATATCTATAAGTAATCAGCCTTGAACTGAAGCTTTATTTCTGGTTATTTCACTAGACAGTATAAAATACCTCTATGTGAAAAGCAAATGCAGAAAGTATTCAGTTTTCATAAAGACTGAGATTTACATATTTAATTATAATGCAAGCTTGTATAAAAGCATAGTCTGGCTTATTCTTTCTCACAGGAGTTCACAATGAACAACTATTTTTCTGTTGGACCTGATGCTCTCATGGCTCTCAATTTTCATGCTCATCGTGAGAAGGCACCATATCTGTTTTCTAGCAGAATTCTTAATAAGGTGTGTTGGATAAAATAACATTTCCTGCTTATCACCGAAGGTACAGTAAAAATCAATAGTTCAATTATATTTTGCATTCTTAGATTTGGATTGAACTAACAGAAACATTTACCTGCTCTGTTTTGTGTGGACCTGTCAAGTTAAATTCTTAAATGTATTTTATTAAAGTATTTTATAACTAACAAATTTTTTAAAATTCAAAGTTGGGATGTTTTACAGCATGTTTTGCTTAGACGGCAACTAAGTGGAATGTATGATAGCTTATCTTAAATGGCAGCTAAAATGGAAATAGACAATAAATTTTTGGTGACGTTATTAATGAAAAAAATAGATACTGTTGGCCTGGAAAAACTCTGTTGGCAGATGAGGTAAGGAAAGGAGCAGCTTGTTGACCATGGCTTTTAGCTAAGTTCATCATTCTGGTTTCTAGTGTAACTGGTTCCTTTGATGGAAGTTTCGTTTCAGAATTTTTTAAAATGTTTTTTGGTGATTGAGCAAGAGGATGTGAAAAATAAATACAAAACGATTTATATTCCTGGTTCTGTCTTACAAATATTTCAAATTTAAAAATAGTTCTCTTACTAAGGCAATAAGTATTGCCATTTATACAGTTGGTAATTAATGCAACGTCTCAGTGCGTCTATCAACCTTTCTGTATTCAAAAGTGATTATAAAATGTTTGTTAGATGTATTTGCATTACTTTCCTTCAGTAATCTGAAGTACTAGGAACAGGTGGAATTTTCTAATTTTAATATAGTATTTCTTGGTAAAACACAGCTTTTTGGATAAACTGAGAGAAAACACCTTTTAGACACAAACTACCCCTGTCCTACATTCCCCCCAAAAAACAGGCTAATTAAACTCAAAAGTAATGGCCTTTATTGTCACCTTCTAAAAGAGAGAGATGATTAACATTTCATCTGTTGCACCAAAGTTCACCTAGAACTTTTAAACTTTTTTTTTTTTTTTTTTTTTTTAAAGATGACCGGTAAGGGGATCTTAACCCTTGGCTTGGTGTTGTCAGCACCACACTCAGCTAGTGAGCAAACCGGCCATCCCTATATGGAATCCGAACCCGTGGCCTTGGTGTTATCAGCACCGCACTCTCCCGAGTGAGCCACGGGCCGGCCTGAACTTTTAAACTATTAATAGCATAATAGAATAAAATGTAAAACTAAAAATGCCAAAAGTTTCTGTAATATGTTAGAGACATTTTTACATTGTTTTTTAATTGTATATTTTCGTTGCTGCCCCTTGTGGGTTCCAGTTTTACCCTTTAAAATAACTAGAATGGTGGTGTTGGATGGGGCCAGAGGTTGCATGACCAAAGTATCCCTCTTAGTGCCCCTTCTTTCCATCAACATGATTCAGCATTCATATCAAGGAGCCTTGGTACAGTGTATTTCTTCTTAATGTTTACAGGGTTAGATAGTTTTAGTAAAATATTTTACGTCCATTTTTCATAGGCTGTTTACTTATTCTATGGAACCAAAGATTGTTTAGTTCAAGAATGTAAAGATTTGAATAAAAAAGTTGAGGTAAGCTAATAACACCTTTTCTAAAGTTTTTGGTGGTCTCTGGATTATGAAGATTTTTTTT
>NW_007728290.1:39951-54623 GCF_000696425.1 Galeopterus variegatus | reverse complement strand
CGGACACGGAAAAAGACAAAAAGGAAAAAAAAAAAATATATATGCTGTCTTCATTTCTTATTCTTGAACCACACATTTGATGGACACATTGTACATCCAACAGGGTATGGGTGGAAAGACCATTTCTGTCTTAATTGTTAATGTGGTGACATCATAGCATTTTAAAGATTAACTTGCATTTGTCAAAGGAAATGGTTAATGTCAAATAGGCGTGGTTATCCAGGTTGTGGAGAAGTTGCTTAACTCAGTCCTGTATGTAGGAGCTTTTTATGCCACAGTGAGTGGAAGTGTTTTGTTGGCAGTTGGATGTATAGGTCTGGCCCGGTTCACTTTCCTGGACCAGATAAATAGAACTGTCAGCACAGAGATGACAAAGGAATGGAAATGGCTAAGATTGCCCTCCATGATCTGGAGCATGAGAAGAGAAAGGGGCTTATGAGTGCATAGTTATGGGGAATGCCATTGACATGAAACAGGAAACGAGCTGTCAGTAGGAACTGAGGAGGAGCATCCAGAGAAGCAGAGTCTGTGGTTCCCAGAAAGCAAAAGAGAGAAGGTTTCAGGAAAAGAGGGAGGGGTCAGCAGCATCGGGTGCTACTGAAACAGTAAGTTAAATAAGGCCTGAAAAAATAATGGGATTTAACAAAAAAGGATGTCATCAACAGGCCAGATTCACCCTGAGTGAGAGGTAAAAAGTAGTCTTCTCCTGCACCTGCATCTCTTACAACTTACATAAGCACGCAGATGGAAATGGGTGTGAATGCTGAGTGGGTACATGTGCCAACAGTGTGCCCTGTCGTAACTACTTTTATTTCTTTAAAGCTAGAACTGGATGGTGAGCGAGTAGAACTGCCTAATTTGGAAGGTATTATAGTTCTGAACATTGGATACTGGGGCGGTGGCTGCAGACTGTGGGAAGGGATGGGAGATGAGACTTATCCTCTAGCCAGGTATGTGTATCTGTGATCTGTTTGGTTTTTTGTTTGTTTTTGGTGTTTTGGTCTGTTTTCCTTAAAGTAGATTGTTTATAGACTTTAACATTTTTTCCTCCAATTTTCTTTTATTATATATATCTCATTAGTATAAGTATTTGATAAGTTGATTATTCACCTATTTTAAAAAGTACTTGCCCCAACATGGCTGGTTTTATTTTAATGCATTATATAATCCATATTTCCTTTTTCCAATTTTAGGCATGATGATGGTTTACTGGAAGTCGTTGGAGTGTATGGGTCTTTCCACTGTGCTCAGATTCAAGTGAAACTGGCAAATCCTTTTCGAATAGGGCAGGCACATACAGTGCGGGTAGGTGAGATATTGCTATAACATGCGGATATGTCCCAGTCCCTTTCCAAGACACTGATAATGTAGAAGAAAGTATACACGCTATAGCTTTCTTTAAACAGTGGTTTATGGCTCATGCTGTTGGTCACCCTACACCAGGGGCTTGAGTGGGATGGGGAGAAAACAGGAAACGTGGCCTGCAATTCACTGAAGCATTCAGTGAAAAAGAATTCCTTTGGGGCCGGTCTGTGGCTCACTTGGGAGAGCATGGTGCTGACAACACCAAGTCAAGGGTTAAGATCCCCTTACCAGTCATCTTTTAAAAATAAATAAATAAATAAATAAATAATTCCTTAAACATCTGATGAATAAAGATACATTCAGATTAATTTCCTGAAAGTGAAATGCAGGTGGGTTTTAATGAAGACCTCTCCGAACTTTCTGGGGACTGACTGTTTTGTAATTATTCTTTCTCTAATACTAGCTGATTTTGAAGTGCTCAATGATGCCAATGCAGGTAGATGGGGAGCCGTGGGCCCAAGGGCCCTGCACTGTCACCATAACTCACAAGACACATGCACTGATGTTATACCTCTCTGGAGAACAAACTGATGATGACGTCTCTAGTACTTCGGATCAAGAGGACATAAAGGACACTGAGTAGACAGAGGAGGAGATGAAAACAGCATGGAACCCTCACAAACAGGTTGATAGATGTTCATCCAGAAGTAGAAATTCTGTATCAGCTGTTCAGTCTTAGTTTCACTAGTTGTATAATGGTTGTACATTTATGTACATAGCATTCCCAAAACAGCCAAACTTCAGTTATTTACAAATGCCTGTTCTTTTTTCAGCAAAATACTTTGATTGTATAGTACTAACTTTTAAAAAGTCACAGAAAGTTGCACAAAGGTGAAATGACTTTCATGGCTGTGTGTTTTGAGAGTGGAGTCACTCTGAAATATATGCTGTCGGGCCGGCCCGGTGGCGCACTGCTGTAGTGCGCCGCTTGGGAGGCGCGGCGGCGCTCCCGCCCGAGGGTTCGGATCCCACATACAGACCGGTTCCCGCTCACTGGCTGAGCAAGGCGAGGGAGCAACACCGAGGGTTGCGATCCCGTTGCTGGTCCCGGTCCGGTACGGGGGCGACACTGAGGGTTGCAATCCGTTGCCGGACACGGAAAAAGACAAAAAGGAAAAAAAAAAAATATATATGCTGTCTTCATTTCTTATTCTTGAACCACACATTTGATGGACACATTGTACATCCAACAGGGTATGGGTGGAAAGACCATTTCTGTCTTAATTGTTAATGTGGTGACATCATAGCATTTTAAAGATTAACTTGCATTTGTCAAAGGAAATGGTTAATGTCAAATAGGCGTGGTTATCCTCCTGCAGCATGCCCCTTAAGGTTTCCTGTCACCCAAACCAAGTCTGTATATACATATTGACTTCCAGGAAACCCCAAAAGGAGGAATGTAAAAGAAAGACAAAACTTAAAATTTGTTTTATGATTCTTA
Source organism: Galeopterus variegatus (assembly GCF_000696425.1). Taxonomy (NCBI): domain Eukaryota; kingdom Metazoa; phylum Chordata; class Mammalia; order Dermoptera; family Cynocephalidae; genus Galeopterus; species Galeopterus variegatus. The sequence goes on along the minus strand of NW_007728290.1, from coordinate 51,817 downwards.
TTTTAGGATTGTTTTCAGACCCCCAAATGTTATTTAATTAATCCTTTTAATGACTGTGTTGAGCTGAAATTCAGGATCATTTTTATAGATAGCCCCAGTATAGCCAAAAGAGAACCAAATAGTTGAATTGGTTAAATAAATAAATAAATAAGATTCAGAGCACTTTGGATTGAAGGCTATAGGTTCTAAGCTGGACAGTTCACTGAAACTTCTCTTTTGATTAAAAGACAAGGTCAACAATTCAAAAATATGTGCTTAAAGGAAACTTACCAGTCAGATTAACTGCACAAAAAAAGTTCAGGTCTGATTGACAAGTTTTAAAAATTCAGTGGTTTTGTAGTGTTTTGAAATACAGTGATCTTTTATGTCTAAAGTACTTAACAGAATTTCCCGTTGCGAAAGTTAAGTGGACAGAAACCTCTGCTAAAATGTTTATATCATATTTATTTTAAATGAGAGAAATATATATTTTTTAACTTATTATTTACCTTGTAATATGATACCTGTGTTTAGTGTTTACATTATACAGCTTTATTTAATAAGTTCAATTGATCACATAAATTCTGCTAGTCACAATCAGATAGAAATTTAACCTATTGACTAAGTAATTAAAATTCTAATTTAATTCTCCAGACAGATATATTATCCAAATACTCTCTTCAAAAATATTTGTCAGTGTTTAAAAAAGGGGGAAGGACATGAAAAGTACTGGTAAACGACTTTTGGATAACTGAAAGTTTTGTTTTTAATTGTCAAAAACTTGTTGAAGGGCTAGTTTCATGGTAACCCATTAGAGGATGCTCTTCTGCTATTGTTAACCTGCACTTAGGGAGACCGAGTGGGCATCCAGCCTCGTGTTTTTCTGACAGATGGCCCACTCGTGGGCTTAGTGGTCTTGTGTGACACTGAGCTCTGAAAGATTAGAATGTATCCCGAAAGCACCATTAGCTCCCTTTAAGGGTCTATTATGAATCTGTCATCCATGAATTGCCATAAACTTAAATTTGTGTCACCTTAGGCCAAGGCCACGTTTTGAAAAAACAACTTAGTAATGCATACAGTAATCAGTACATTATATAAAATACTTTTATTTTGTTAAGTTAACCTCTTCCAAATCTCCACAGTTGATTCTAAATTCCAGTATTGAAAGATTTTGTGAGCAGTTCTGCTTTTAGCTTATTTATACACTTTTCACATTAAGCAGCCATTGCAGAGGTGGTAGGAGAGTTTTGTAGATTTTCTTTTATGGGCTGATCATGTTTCGAGTATAATGAACTTATTCTTTGATGCATGATCAGAATCGTTACAGATATCACATTTTATAAATACACTTTGCTTTAGGGTGTATTTTACCTATAATTCGTAGTGCTAATTGTAGAAGCAAAGTAAATAATTAATTGGGATATCAGAATTAAAATAAAATAGCTATGTAGTTTTTCTTAATTGCTAAAACTACTGTAACTATAAAGGTACCTTGGTTTTAGAACAAGTTCATGTACAGAACCCTCATGCATTTAAACAAATTGATTTCTCAATTATCATAATCCAGTGGGGTTTTTTCCTTACTGATCCTTCATGAAGTTTTCCTGCTGCCTTATTCACTCATTCAGACCTAATTTGTATTTAGGAAAGTTATTTCAGAATACTGTATCATAAAACATTATCTTACTTTGGCAAACTTCACTTACTTTTTTAGGCACATTTACCCTGCCTTTCAAATAAATGTATAGGCATGTGCCTTGTTTAAATAAATACAATTTATAAGACTTCATGTTTGCAGGTTATATTAGAGCAGTAGTTGTTTATATTACTGGGGATTCTACACTTTACAAAATAATTTGCCATAAGATTTTCCTGTTCCCTTTAAAATTGTCTTGACATTATAAAAATAACTTCTACATTCTCAGGAAGAAATATGTGAAGTAAATCATATCTCCGTATCTGTTTTCAGATTTCTCTGATCTTTTACTGTCCTAATAATTCCTAACTCCTTGTAAGCTAAGTGGTTTAAATTCTGAATACCTGGCAGCTCGTATAGGTCCCATAGGTAGATGATGATAACTTTCAGTGCTTTGTTATGTTTAATAGAAATCAAACTGACTGTGCTTTAAAATACAAGTTGTCTTATAGTAAGATTACATGATTTAAATGTGCTTTAGGCTTTCTGCAACAATTAGCTGTGAATCTCTAACAGAGCTAATGTTTATAAAAATTTTATAGTCAAAATAATTTATTTTTATTTTTTTAGGTTGTGTTAAAAACATGTAGTATTTCTTTTTGAAATACACTTGCCTACTTAGAATTATAAAATGTACTGTGACTCAGAAATTGTAAAGTCCTTTTTGCGCTATAAAAATGAGTACAATCAGCATGTCAAAAGAAAAATAATTTGCATTTGTAATATGGAGTAAAACTGTATTTAATGTGTATTATGGAATTTTAAATTTGCACTAACTAGAAAACTTTAAAGGTTATATTAATTTACAGATTAATGTGGACCCAAATGCATAATTTGGCTGAAAGATCAATAGAATGGGTAGTAGTTTTCCTTCGAAAAGATAATATTGAAGCAAGAACCAACACTTTATATTAAGAAAAGCTTTTGTTTAATTCTACACAATTTAGGGCAGCAGAATGTAAGTAGATTTATAAAAAATATCCAGAAATCTAAAAAAGAAAAAATAATATTGTTACTCTTTCCTAATCTGAATGAAGATACATTCCCAGCAACAAGACAGAAAAGGTGGTTTTGGTTTTGCTCAAAAAGTATGCCCCTTCCTTTCTTAAATTTTCCCTTTAAGGCCTGTTCCTTGTTTCTGAAAGTGTGCTCTGCAGGCCCTTTGCAGCATCACAATCACCTGGGCAGATTGTTGAACATATGGATTCGTGAGTCCAACCCTTGACTTAAAAGAATCAGTGTTTCTGAAGATGGGACTTAGAAATCTCTGTTTTGATTAACAAGCACCTCAGGGGATTCTCATGCACACTGAAACTTGAAAGCTGCTGGTCTGTACCTCTTGTGTTGTTCACCCAGGGCTTTTGCCAGATGGTTATCACCCAGAAAAATTGAATTTTAGATGTTCTTAAAATGGTTTTAATTCCACTAACTGCTCTCTTCCTCCAAAACCATTCTTCTAAGAGAACTCTATGAAAAACTTGTTTGTATCAAATTGATATATTTGTCTATACTCTATTACATAAAAATTGATAACCTCAGATTCTTATGTGGAACCATAGTTTTTGGGCTGTTATCCATGGAATCTTGGAGGACAAGGCGTTTCTTCGGAGGCTGGTGGAGCAGACCCCAGGGGCAGTGAGCAGTGAAGGCTCCTGCTTTCTTGCTTCAGTCAGTACAGCCCCACTTTTATATACTGGGTGCTGCTTAAGACTTCAGTAGGTAAAAGACTTCTGCTATTTAAAAATGATTCTACTATTTTTTTTCAAAGGGCTTGGAAGCCAGTACTATAAAGACTCTGTCACCTGGTTTTTACATATTCAGAAACCTCATGTTTTTTGGTGAAAAGAATGTTTTGGAGGTCTCATTTGCTGCTTGGAATATGGCCACTTGGCTATTTCATAATTTTTAAAGGTTTTTGTTGAGTAGTAAAGCACTGAACTTAGCCTCTGTTCCTTGTGTTACTAATTTTAGTAAATGATCTGTGTGTTTAATTTTAGATATGTAAATACGCACATATACATATATGTATTTACCCACTGTGTCCCTGACTGTGTGGTCAGTGCATGAGACTTGCAGATCCCAAAAAGATACATTCCAAGGTTCTAAGGAAAGGATTAAAAAAAAAGTCACCCTCTAATACAGAAGTTCACAAAACTTAAATGATTGAGCTTAATCATCTGTGGGAATATCTGCAGAAAGTAAGCCTCCTAGAAACTATAAATATAAGCATGTTTCTGATATTAGACCAAGAATACATCCTCAGTCTCTGTAAGGATGACCTGGGCTACCTCACCATTAAAGGAAGGCATCAACACAGAATGGACTAAACAGGAGATAAACTATAATCTAGGAAATTTCCATTATGTACTTTTTGGTGACTGACATGAAATGTTGAAAAGGGAGAGGTGGAAAGTTAGGTAGTTTTCCTCGTTCCTCTACGTTGTTCTGGCAAGAGAGCATCCTGATCAGATGAGTAGATTTGGCTCTCTGAGAAGAATCCTAGAGTAAGGCAGGGGTACTTTGGGTAGTTGGATGATGATGGTTCATAGGAATGTTTGTTCTCATTACCCCAGTTCTGGGCTTTGCCAGCAGTCTCTCAAATTTGATCTGCTCGAATGAACACTACAGATAAATTGACACTCTGATTTGTGATTCTGTTTTATACAAGTGGACTGACTGTATTGGGTCTCTGAACCCACAGTATAGAGGGACACATGTGATGACTCCACTGGAGCAGCCAGCTGGCCTCTTGCACTCTCTTCCCACCTCTGACCACAGTACTATGTACCTACCACTTAATTATCTTGTGTTAATTGTTTTTGTTGTGTTGGGTCTTTATTATTGTGGTCATTGTCTGCAGACAGAAATGTGAATTAAAGCACTTGATATGTTGAAGATATTTGCTTGTTTTTTTAATAAAATTAAAAGTGCAGCACTTAAAAAGTATGATGCTGTGTTGCTTTTTGATACAACAATGAGGTAAAATAAGCAGCTTTGACTTAGTTTCCCAGAAATGGTCCTTGGTTGACAGCAGGGCAAATATATCATGTGACAAGTTCCGAGCCAGATATCTTGGGTCCATTTTGATGGAAGTACCACTAGGAGTGAGAAAGACTCTTTGTTTCCATAACATTCCGAAATCATGGACCACTGTGAGGGCATATCTACTATCTACAGATATCAATTGATTTGTCTTTGGCTGTATGACAAGCCCCAGTAAGAGCATATAATTCTGCATGTTGTGGTGACTTAAAATGTGGATGAGTTCCCTTTACTATTAGTTCATACTGAGTATTTAGCATATCCTGCTTGGTATTTCCCTTCTATATTTTTGGCATAAGATCTATCAATGAAAATTATTAATTCAAGATTATCTAATGGAGTTTCCCATAAACGAATGCAAGGAGTCAAAAGTTGTGATACCACCACACTCCCGGTTAGGGTCTCCATCTTCAGGCAGAGGCAGCAGAATGGCAGAGTTAAGCAGATAGTGTTTGAGATGGAGATTAGAAGGTGACAGGAAGGGCCGGCCCGGTGGCGCACTGCGCTAGTGCGCCGCTTGGGAAGCGCGGCGGCGCTCCCGCCGAGGGTTCGGATCCCACATACAGACCGGTTCCCGCTCACTGGCTGAGCGAGGCGCGGGGGCAACACCGAGGGTTGCGATCCCGTTGCCGGTCCCGGTCCAGTGCGGGGACGACACTGAGGGTTGCGATCCATTGCCGGACATGGAAAAAATAGGAAGAGATTTTGTAAGATATTAGTCCACTTGAAAAATGTTGGGTCTGATCAGAATTTAGTAATTTTTTTACTCCATTTGGAACATGTAAGTAAAGTTCAGTCTGTAATACTAGGGCATATGAGGTTTATCCCAATTTAGCTGCTGCAGCCACTGCTTTTGGACAGTTTGTATATGCTCTGGCCACTGGATCTAATTGTAGGCTATGGTAAGCAATTGGCCGATGTCTTCCCCCCATGTCCTGAGTAAGGACTCCCATGGCCTGAATATCACATTCATGAACAAACAAGATCAAAGGTTTTGTATAATTTGGGAGCCCAAAAGCTGAAGGTTGTTGTAAGGCCAGTTTTGTCTTATTGAAAGCTCATTCATTTAAGGGGGAATGCCAGCAAAGAGAAATTTAGAACCCAAGATCTATAGTATCCTGCAAGTAAGTCCAAGGAAACCTCTTAATTGTGGGTCTAGGGAACCCTCAGATTGTCTTTATTCTTTCAAGTGAGAGAGAAATTCCCTCTGCAGTCAGATCATGTCCTAAGTAATGGACCTTTTCTCTAGGGAGCAGGTTTTTCCATAAAAGCCTAATGGCCCTTGTAAGCTAACTCCTGTAAGAGATAAATTGAATCTATTTCAGTCTTCTTTGGTAGGAGAACATAACAACATCATCTACATATTGAATAAGAGTAGAATTTCCAGGTAACTGTAAGGTTGACAGGTCTTGGTGTAAGGCTCGAGAGAGATAAGATGGGGCTTAGTGAACCCCTGTGACATTACAGTCCAGGTTTATTGCTGATTTTTCCAGGTAAAGGCAAACAAATATTGACTGTCCTTATCAACTGGAATACTAAAGATGACAGAGCAGAGATTTATCACTGTGACCCATTTAGAATCTACACACATTAGGTAACGAAGTGTTAAGATTTGGGACAACAGGAAATCTTGGAATTACAATTTTATTTATTGCACATAAATTGAACAGATCTCCAACCTCGTTCATTAGGTTTTTTAAATGGTAGGATTGGAGCGTTATAGGGACTAGTGCAAGGGTTTATAAGGCCTTGTTTTATTAAAGCCTCTGCAATTGGTGAAAGTCCTTGGGTTGCCTCCAACTTTAGGGGGTATTGGGGCAATTTAGGCAATGGCTTAAAATAGTCTATTTGGGTTTTTATAGATTCAGCACTTTTAATTTTCCCTGTCAATTGAGGAAGAAGGCCACTAATATTTGGGTACTTCAGAAAGGTCAGAGTTTGGCTTCGATATTACCAATTCCTGCTTGGAGGGAGTAGCAGTTCAGGTTCAGAAGGGCCAAGAACCCCTGGGATTATTTCTCCCTTCAAAGAGAACTTTATGGAAATGGGTGGGGCAGGCCGAGTAGGTGGAGGGCGGTGTGCCCATAGCAACGCTGTGCAGGTTGTGAGAGGCACCATGGCACTCGCTGGTCTGCGGTAAATCCAATTTCAACCTCCACCAGCATTGCCACTGGTATCTTCTGGAAAGGCACTATCACAATTACAGGGTTCATGGTATGCACTAACATACAACACAAATATTGGTGAAGATAGTACTGCTGCTCTGCTCCCAAACAACTCTTAAGAAGTATGAAAAAAATCTTGGTCCTTCTAAAACAAGAAATCATTGAAATTTGATTTTGTTTTGGCTTGGCATAATACAGATGAGAAAATCAACCATTTTCCACCTTAGCGTCATCAGTAGAATAAAAGAACTCCTGATATTGAAATCTGATCTCAAAACAAAATCGGAGATTTTTCTTCCAAGCCTAGGCTTGAATCCACCCTGCACAGGAAAACTTGGTAGAAGGTGCTCAATCCCCAACCTATGGCAACTCTCTTCCCACATCTCTCATAGGCTCCTCACGCTCACGCCCTATGCCTTGTGCAAACATTTCCATTCAACCGTCAGAGCCGGTGAGAGCTGCTCCATGGTATGTGGTACCAATCTACCAATCCTCTCGGCATGCTTTTGTTCTTAGAGTCATTTGGCATCGTCTCAGGGTGTTCACATATCCTTTGTCTTTACCTTGACATAAAAGGGTTTTTTTTTTTAATCCCTTTTTCTTTTTTTTTTTTTTTTTTTTTTTTTTTTTTTTTTTTTTTCCGTGTCCGGCAACGGATCGCAACCTCTACCGTGTGATTATAAAGGAATCATTTTCCACACAGCACACTTGTTCTCAGTCCATAGCCTATGATATGATTTCAAAACCTGTGGATTTTCAGGCAGGGCTGACTCTGGACACTATAGTCTTCTGAGCCTCCACTTATGCTAGAGAGATGGAGCAGGAACCATCATCCCCAATTCTAGATGCTGGGCAGCGGCCCTCAGATCTTAAAGAGAGAACCTGCTGACCCCAGAATGCAACCGGCCTGGAGAAGTGTGGTATTTGGATGTGCTCTTGGCCCTTTCTTCTGTATGTTTGTGTAGATCCACATGTGACATATAAGGACTGAACTCTGATGAATTCCTTACAGTACAAGGAGGTTAAGATAAACAGCTTAAGAGGCTTCCGGTCAAGAGGGCGGAATAGACGGTCCCCAGAGTCACTCACTCCCACAAATCAACCAATTTACAACTATAAAAATGTAACATCAACCAAGCTGGGGCCACTGGAGCTCAGGTGAAGAGGAGGAGAGACCTATGGAACTCATGAAGGTGGCAGAAACCACAATGAGAGAAAGAAAAAACTGCTGTCAGCATGTCGGGCCGCAGCCACTTTAATGCTGGTGAAGTAGAGCTCCCTACACCCTCGTAGTGTGCACTATCTGCTTCTGTAGAATTGCTTGCTTAACCTAAGTAACTCCATTTTGCCCCCCCATCTGACCTGCAGGCTGCCCCCTCCTTCTGCATGAGAAACCATTGACCTCATAGAAACAAACACAATTGCATAGAAACAGGAGCCATACACAGTGAATTATTACATGGGAACAGGAACATACACAATGAAAACTTGTATGCTCAATTGCTCAAACGGCTCATTCTTGGCCTCTGTGACCTAGCTCCCTAGCTTGCTTTGTGCACCTGGACAAACCCGTGTGCCAACGGGATGTAGTTTTTGCCTACAAAAACCCTACAACGACCAAGGCCTGAAGCTGCTCTTCCTTGGTTGCTCCTTGAGAGAGGGTGCTGGCCAGCTGGAGTGAATAAACTGCCCTTTTCTGCACAAGTGGTAAGTGCATTTCTTGTGGGAGGGTGCCTCACAACACTGGAGCACATGGAGCAGGAGCTGGCAGAAGCCTCAACTGTGCCCTTTTAGATGGAGTTACTTGGAGGCGGAAGGGGAGAAGAGGACTTTCTTGGCACCCAGGATAGCAAGACTACTAACAGGGTTCCCGTGGACCCACACAGGAGCGAGGAGGCAGAACAGCTGAAAAGGTAGCCATTCAGAGGCCGGTGATTCATCACAAGAGACCCGCACAGGGCCTGTCCCATGGGAAGTGTTTGGAGCATGGGCAGTGGGGGAGATGGGCCCAATGGTAGAACACTGGGACACAGCAAGGACAGCCAATCTGCCCCCCAATCAGCGTAGGACCACTCAGAAGAGACTGGTCGGGAATGCAGAATTGCATGGGGTGCAGTTCAATGAAAAAACTCAGGCCCAGATCAGAGTTTCTATACAACCCATGTGCACCAAGTATCTGGAGAGTCAGAAGTGTGTATAAGGTCAACGATTAAACCCTGAGCTGCACAAAAAGTCTTCCCTAGGGAAACAGCAGCAAAGCAGCAATTTAGCTCAACCACACCACTCAAGTACTGGTTCCCACAGGAAGATCATCCGTGTTAGAAGCAAAGGACAAAAACTTAGTCCAGCCCAGGCACACCACAAATGCCTTGGGGCCCACCAGGGAACATAAGGTATAGAGCCAGGGGCAGGACCCCTGCCCACAACCACTCACACTTCCAGCACCTTGGGGTCCACCCTGACACCCAGGGTATGGATCTGGGGACTGGACCCCCCTTTCACAACTAGACACAGAAGCCAGTGCCTCGGGGCCTGCCCCGGGACCCGGGGTATGGAGCCAGGGACCTGACCCCCCTCTCCCACAACCAGGCACACCTGGCTCAGGGCCCGCCTATGGACCTGGGGTAAGGAGCTGGGGACTGGACCCCCCCACACACAACCAGGCATGCTGGGACAGCACATCAGGGCCCTGCCCAGGGGCCCAAGGCATGGAGAAGGGGACCATACCCTCTTCCCACAACCAGGCACACCATACCAGCGCCTTGGGGCCCTCCTGGGGACCTGGGACATGGAGAAGGGGACCAGAACCCCCTACCGCAAGCAGGCACACCTCACCAGTGCCTCAGGTCCTGCCCAGGGACCTGGGGAATGGAGAAGGGGACCGGACCCCCCCTTCCACAACCAGGCACACCGTGCCAGTGCCTCAGAGCACACCCAGGGACCCAGGGAAAGGAGTTAGGAACTGAAACTTCCCCCACAACCAGTCACCCCATGCCAGTGCCTCGGGCCTGCCCTGGGACCCGGGGCATAGAGAATGGGACTGGACCTGCCTCCCACAACCAGGCACCTCATGCCAGCACCTTGGGGCCCACCCCAACACCCAGGGTATGCAGCTGGGGACTGGAACCCCCCCTCCCACAACCAGGCATACCGTGCCAATGCCTTGGGACCCACTTGGGGACCCGGGATATGGATCTGGGGACTGGACCCCCCCCACAAGCAGGTACAAATTGCCAGCACCTTGGGGCCTGCCTGGGGATCCAGGGCAAGGAGAAGGGGACTGGACCCCCCTCCCACTACCTGGCACACCATGCCAGCACCTTGGGACCCACTCAGAGTCCCAGGGCATGGAACTGGGGATCGGACACTCTCCATAACCAGGCACACTGCCAGTACCACAGAGCAGACCAAAAACATCTCCTCTATGTGGGTGGCCCACCACAGCCACCACGACAACCATGGCTGCCACAAAGACAGCTGGATGCCACAACCACCGCACAGATGGTCCACCAGCCACTGGAGTGAGTTGACACAAGGAGAGTCACCAGCATAGATGGTGAGGAAAGGAGGAGGATGTCTGTCTCCACAGAGCCTACTTCATAGTGACAGAAGAGACATCTGCTGTATGATAGTATTGGGGGACCTGATCACGTCTCTCAGCATTGGACAGATCATTTGGCCATCAGATCAACAGAGTAATCTTTATTCTTTCAGAGAGAGAGAAGAAATCTAGGATGACTAGAGGGGGGAGGGGAGAGGGAAAGGGGGATGGGGAGGGATTGGACAAGGGGCGTAAAGAATAATTACGATTTGTAACAATATATATGCTAGTAATATTGATTTGATCAATATATCTCAATGTTGAACCCCAAAATATGTATAATAAATTTTTTTTCCTCTTAATTTTATTTTGTCGATATACAATGAGGTTGATTATTGTGGCCCATTACTGAAACCTCTCTCCCTCCTCCTTCTCCCCCCTCCCACCCAACAATGTCCTTTCTGTTTGGTTGTCGTATCAACTTCAAGGAATTGTAGTTAAGTCTTCTTCCCCCCGTATAATAAATTTTGATTCAATAAAAATTAAAAACAAAACAAAACAACAAAAAAATAAACAGCTTACATGTGACAGGCGGCGCTAACACTCCCATGCATTTACTCATTTAGTTCTCCCAAGGACCCCACGAGGTAGGGACAACAGTGCCCTTCCTTTTCAGTAAGTGTATGCATTGAGCTTCTCTTTAGTTTTTAATTCCCAAGGCTATAGGTTTAAGTCAGTTCTTCCTTTCTGGAATGACAAGTGCATATAGAACACGTACACCACGCAGTTCATGTTCAGATGGCAGAATATAACTAAAGGGGACATTGGTGATGTGTATTCTTGGACATAAATGATGCAGAGGAAGAGGGGCCATAGTAAAATACAACTCCTGCCTAACTGCACTTTTGCTTTTTACTCTGTGCTATCTAGTTTTCTGTGTAGTTGGAACTCAGGATAAACTTGAAGNGATTTGAAACTCCCATCACAGAAATATTTTCTCTACTCTGAGGGATTTGTTGATTTATTAGGGTAGGGTTTAAAGTGGGTATCTATATCCACCTGGCTTGGGTATACACCAGCATTGTACATGACTCCCCATAGATTTTGATCTTAGTTTCCCCATGTTTATTGAAGGACATTACAAGAAGGAACTTAGCAGAGAATCCCTTGGAGCCCCATCGGTGTTGGTTATTGTCTCCAGAGTCAAGCCCTCAGGAGTTTCCTCTAAAGGGGAAACAGTCCAAGCCAAAAAGGGTCAGTCCCTTAAAGGGCTGGTCCAAGGGTGGACAATCTTTTTTCCAATGACCTGTTTACAATGGTGGTGGACACCTCGACGTAAAGGGTTTCTTTGTTTAGGACCCCTCAATTTTGAATTATAGTATGTACAAGGAGGTCCTCGTGGTCTTGTCCCTGAAGCTGCTGTAGCTGTAAAGTCATGAG
>NW_007728290.1:14746-38118 GCF_000696425.1 Galeopterus variegatus | reverse complement strand
GTCAGTCACCATAGAATTTTTACTTTCATCCCAGTTTGTTGCTTAAGCTTTCCATCCATCTTATTTGCCTTTAATAAGGAATATTTTCAAGAAGCAATTTTGGAATCAGTCTCTTAGAAGCCTTTGTACACCAATCAAAAAATGCCTCGCATTGTTCCTGAGGTGTTCAGGATCCCTTCTTTTCCAATCCACCCCATAAATGAATAATTTGATTTAGATTAAAGCTTCCGCCATGGTGGCCACTGCAACTCTGGTTTATCTCTAGGAAGGTGCACCCATTTATCTAGAGATGCACAGGTTTGGGGTCCATAATTTCCGAAAATAAATTATCTGGCCTTCCCAACAAAGGAGTCTCAAACTCCTTAGATGCTGATAAATCCATCATACCCTGTCCTTCTAAAATTTTACCTTTCTCAGGCCTCTAACTGGACCCAGTTTAGTTCCTGTCAAACACCCAGTTTGACCACTGGAGGATCCAATCAGAAATAAAATTACTCAAACTCAGAGGGCTCAGGACACAAAACACGGAGCTTGACATCAAAGAAGGACTTACACAGGACCTCCAGATGTAGCAAGAAAGCAGTGAGCACAGTGGGCTTGGGGGTACTGTTTACCTGGTTCTTCCATATTCCTGGGGGTCACCAGAGGTCTCCTTCAATTACCACTTCTGACCCCAAACCAAAAAAAAAAAAAAAAACCAGTCACAGTAGAATTGTAAAGAGTATATCTGAGTAAGAGGCAATTCATAAATTGGAACACACCAAACCAAAAGAGGTTTAGCATTCTGATGACAAAGTGTCAGAGGCAAATAATTACAGGGTGGATTCAGAAGCAAAATAAAGAAATTATTTGATTGGTTGCAGTTACAAAGTTGCCTTTTTTGGTTCATCTTGTTGAAAAGCCCCTACTCACATAATCATGTGTTAGTTGCCCACTTATGATTGGCTGAGGTCAAGTTTTGTTTCTAACATAAGTATTTACCAGAAATGATCCAAGTTAAATTTCACTTATGTTTGCAGTTTAAGCAAAGTTAAGACTATTTTTAAGACCTAATTGGTTTTGTTTTCTTGGGAATTTTTCAGAACTGGTCTCCATTTTAATTTTGCTTTAATGCTAAAATAAGTTAATTTTTTTGTAGGGTTTTGGGACCAGGAAATAGAAACAACACTTTTCTCACATGTGACTAGATAGAAAATTGTAAATTAGTCTGTGAGAAAGCTGTTCACTGAGCTTCTTGAGGGCGGAGAGCTTACCTTTGTCATCTTCCCATTGAAATTAATGACCTTTTGCATATCTTGTGAAGATTCTATTCTGTGTTATGAAACATGTACCCTGCAGGACTTTACATTTGTCCTCCAATTTCTAGCATATGGGGGGCACTCCGCAGTCTTTAAAGAACGAAGTTGCTGAGGTGCTGCATTCATAGGGCAGCCCNCCCTCGGTGTTGCACCCGCACCTCGCTCAGCCAGTGAACGGCCGGTCTGTATGTGGGATCCAAACCCTTGGTGGGAGCGCCACCACGCTCTCAAGCGCTGCACTGTAGCAGTGCGCCACCGGGCCGGCCCAAGAAATGAGATTTCTAATCTAGCCCTGTAATCAGAAACTGATTCATCTTTTTTCTGTTTACATGATTGAATAATGGGCCAGTCAGTCTTTTATGGGAAGGCCATGAGGATAGCTTCTAAAAGTTTTTCAGCTGGTTTTCTAACATCTTTTGGGCCATCCCTAGAATTAGCTCCTGAAGGGTCGGTAACACTTTCCTCAGGCTTATCCCATCCCACTGTACTCATCCATTTATTTGCTTGCCCAGGTCCTAATGTTGTGTATAAACTTACATAAATCAGGAAGCCCAGGGTCATAGGTTTCAGTGAAGATTCTAAATTCCTCAGGATACTTTTGTGGTTTTTTCCTCTGGGATTTGGAAATTTCTTTGCGATGGCTCTCAGTTCAGTTTTTAACCAAGGAATAAAAGTAGTCACAGGAGCCAGATCTGGCTGTTCTGAGGGCCTCACTTTGTAAGGCATTAGCCCAGCTTCCCTTTCTCGACATCCTCAGGGTGGAAGGGTAGAGCAAAAGGATTAGGAGGTTTGGGACAAGAAGATGGTTACGGTTGAACAAATGGATTAGTGGATTCTGAATAATTAGGTAGAGGAGGATAAAGGGAGAAAATTGGTCAAAGTCATGTCAGTCACCATAGAATTTTTACTTTCATCCCAGTTTGTTGCTTAAGCTTTCCATCCATCTTATTTGCCTTTAATAAGGAATATTTTCAAGAAGCAATTTTGGAATCAGTCTCTTAGAAGCCTTTGTACACCCAAAAGAGGTTTAGCATTCTGATGACAAAGTGTCAGAGGCAAATAATTACAGGGTGGATTCAGAAGCAAAATAAAGAAATTATTTGATTGGTTGCAGTTACAATGTTGCCTTTTTTGGTTCATCTTGTTGAAAAGCCCCTACTCACATAATCATGTGTTAGTTGCCCACTTATGATTGGCTGAGGTCAAGTTTTGTTTCTAACGTAAGTATTTACCAGAAATGATCCAAGTTAAATTTCACTTATGTTTGCAGTTTAAGCAAAGTTAAGACTATTTTTAAGACCTAATTGGTTTTGTTTTCTTGGGAATTTTTCAGAACTGGTCTCCATTTTAATTTTGCTTTAATGCTAAAATAAGTTAATTTTTTTGTAGGGTTTTGGGACCAGGAAATAGAAACAACACTTTTCTCACATGTGACTAGATAGAAAATTGTAAATTAGTCTGTGAGAAAGCTGTTCACTGAGCTTCTTGAGGGCGGAGAGCTTACCTTTGTCATCTTCCCATTGAAATTAATGACCTTTTGCATATCTTGTGAAGATTCTATTCTGTGTTATGAAACATGTACCCTGCAGGACTTTACATTTGTCCTCCAATTTCTAGCATATGGGGGGCACTCCGCAGTCTTTAAAGAACGAAGTTGCTGAGGTGCTGCATTCATAGGGCAGCCCTGGCAAACAGCAAGGCTGTGTGCTCCTATGCAGCATGCCTGCATCTATCTCGGGGGAAGGGCCCCAGCAAAAGACTCTGCCAAGGGGCTGTGTTTTCACCACGTGATCACTTCTCCCTTGTAGCTGCTTGGCCAGGAAAGCCCATCGATTGACCAGCAACCAATAGATTCCAATTGTTTAACAATGTGCTTTGCTTTCATGAAATGCCTTTGTATCCTTTAGATTTGTACTTCTCAAGGCATGGTCCATGAACTGTCTGCTTCCAATCCACCAGGAAATAAGTATAGAAATTGAGAGTAAGGGTTTAGACATGTTTGTAGCTATTTTGACAGTTGACTGTTGAATCTAATTGTTAAAAAGTGTGGCCTGTCTTGTACATGTCTTTTTCATGTCATTTTTCTCTTTGTATTTTACAAAAATATTTATACATGAGGGGGCACTCCGCAGTCTTTAAAGAACGAAGTTGCTGAGGTGCTGCATTCATAGGGCAGCCCCAGCAAACAGCAAGGCTGTGTGCTCCTATGCAGCATGCCTGCATCTATCTCAGGGGAAGGGCCCCAGCAAAAGACTCTGCCAAGGGGCTGTGTTTTCACCACGTGATCACTTCTCCCTTGTAGCTGCTTGGCCAGGAAAGCCCATCGATTGACCAGCAACCAATAGATTCCAATTGTTTAACAATGTGCTTTGCTTTCATGAAATGCCTTTGTATCCTTTAGATTTGTACTTCTCAAGGCATGGCCCATGAACTGTCTGCTTCCAATCCACCAGGAAATAAGTATAGAAATTGAGAGTAAGGGTTTAGACATGTTTGTAGCTATTTTGACAGCTGACTGTTGAATCTAATTGTTAAAAAGTGTGGCCTGTCTTGTACATGTCTTTTTCATGTCATTTCTCTCTTTGTATTTTACAAAAATATTTATACATGATGTTTCGGGAATTTAAAAAACAAAACAGAATTTAAAAAATTTTTTAAAAAAAAGCTACCTGGTCCTTCACCACAGAGAGTTTGAGAAGCACTGAATTAAATAACATGCTCGCTTCCTTTGGGAGAGGAGGGGGCCCAGTTGCAGTGAGTTTCTATTCCTTTTAAACAAATAAGCTCTGACTGTAGCGTTGCAGGAGCCTTGCTTTAATTTGGTAAGAGTTGTGACCTTCAGTATCTGATACCAAAGCTTATGACGATGATTCAGGCAATGCCAGTAGACTCTGGACCCGTGAAACACCCACACCATATGGTCCTCAGTTCATATGTTCCAATTTACGACATGTCTTACTTATCTCAAAATGTAAACTGACAGCCATATGGTCTAGAGTTAAGTAGCATACTAACATGTTTGTAGATCATTTGATCATTCATAAAACAATTTTATATGAATTATTTTATTTACCCCTCACAAAAAATCCAATTTAGTAGGCAGGGCAGGTATAATTTGTTTTCCAAATGGGTACATTGTGATCCAGAAAGCTTAATGACATGAAAACAGTGCACAGAGATAGGATACCAATCTAGTCCTGTGACTTCAAAATCTAATGGAGCTTGTTTTTTTATTTTTTGTTATTTTATTTTTTATTTTTTTTCACTGTTATGCCATCTGTCTAGGTCAGGCGTTCCTAGCCTTTATTGTGTCACAAGCAGACCTCTATAAGTAGTTGGCTACAATTACAAACACCTCCTTTCTCCCTCCCTTGCCCCCACAGCTACATACATACAGCAAAACTTTGCAGCCAACTTCAGTGGCCTCCTAGACTTCAGTTAAGAACCTCTGAACCAAGGATACCAGTCTTAGCTGGGGTATCTCAGAAATATTTAGTATAATCTGGGAATGAACTTGTTCTGTCTGGGTATCTTCTGCTGTCTCCAGTCATTTTCTATTCTGACTCATCTGCAAGCCCACAGAAAACTCAGTAACACACAGGTGCAGGAGGAACATTTCAGGGAGAAAGAAAGTAGCATGTAGGCTGAGCCTCAAAGAAGATACCATTCTGGCATATTCAGAGAACATCATGTTGGACACACTGGCAAGAAGAAAAGTTGATGTGGAGGATTAATGGAAGATGAATTTGGAGCAATAGCAAATGACAAAGTTGTAGAGTCTTGAATAAGAAGCTAAAGCACATCAACCTTAAGTCTGAGAATTTAAGATTCCTCTGGAAACATTGTGGAAATGGGATGTAAGGGGAAGGATTGGAAACTGGAAGACTAGTTCAATAGAGCAGAAATAAGGACATTCATGGAGGAAGAACTGACCCATCAAGATGTAAAAGGATATCTTGAGGAAAGTGTTAAGTGGTCTCTCAAGATTTTGAGCCTTGGAAGAATAAATTTGTCCAATAAATGTTTATTGTGCACACTCTACAGAGATGATAGAAATGGGCAGACACAGGGTATCAATCTGAAACATACAAGATCAAAGCCAAGTCTTGACTAATTCAGCCAGTAAAGTTACAAGGGCCACTTTTAGATTTAGGCAGTTTATTAGACAGCAAAAAGAACAAGCCAAAGGTGTCAGCTCCTGTGATTTTTGTCTCACACACACACAAAAAGTATGACACCAAAACAAAAGAGGCCGGGTGACTGCAGTGTGAGTTGTAGGACACCCTGTTGCAGAGGAGCTAATTCTAGACTATGCATTTGATATTCTGAAGCTCTATTCTGAGGAGTTCAGGGCAGAATACCCCCTGCCTCAGAAGCCCCTGAGAGATGAGAAACTGTCTCATGGCAGCTTCCCAGAAGAGATAATGAGGCAAATGGAAGATGGCCTCCCAACTCCCATGTCCGGGAAGGTCACAAGGCATTCTGCCAAGACTCAGATAAGCCGCCGTCCAAGTCTTTGCCCAAGTGGATACAAGCAAGGTCACCATGACGCCATGGTCAAGCTGTTCCCCCACATAGGGGAGAGATAGTTGAGGAAGAGAAGATAAGTTTGGTTTTAGATACACAGACTGTAAAGTTACTTGGGGACATTTATGTAGAGCTCACCAGGGCTGGTCAGAACTGCAGGAACAGATTTGTGTGTTGTTTGCAGAGAGGCGGTGGTATGATCGAGTTGTTTTGAGTATCAGCTCCATAGTGCTATGGTCCTGGTTCTAGGTCCTGGCTCCATTACTATGTGTGTGTTCCAGTCACCATGGCTGTGTGGCAAATTACCTGATAATTTAGTGCTTAAAACAACATTTATTTTGCTCCTGAATCTGCAGTTTGAGCAGGGCTCGGAGCATTTTTCAGATGAGTCTGTTCCCCTCCCAACGTCTGCTGGGGCGGCTCAAAGGCTGGAGACTGGAATCAATGGAAAACTCACTCATCTAGACTAAATACATTAGGGTATTTGCTCCTGAGGACGTAGAGTCATATAAATTGCTTGGGGCAGGGGGAGATCACAAGAATGGAGAGAACCAAATCCCCAGTGCAAAACCAGCATCTGTGGGTAGGTGGTGAGGACTTCCTACAGGGGGTGGAGGTTTTCCTTGTGCAAGACTGAAGAAAGGGCTCTCTCTGAGCAGTAAAATCAGAGGATGGATTCAGGACAGAAAAGCTACACTAAGCTCTAGAGCACTTCCCTAGGGAACCCCTGTGAAGGATTTAACTGTTTTTCTCTTTTTCCCTAGGACTCTAAGAATGGTCATATTTGGCATCAGGTTTAAATGCTTCTGACCTCTGTCATAAACTCCTCTGGCTGATCCCAAACACACAGCATGTCTGTTGTGCGCACTGGACTTGTGTGCACCACGTTCATTTACACATTCAACCCCCACTTCTTGTGCAGTGCCTAGGTCCCGGGCAGTGCTCTGCATATTTAGGAAACAGCAGAGAACCTAAGAGACAGAATCTCTGCCCTCAGGCAGAGATTTCTAGTGGGAATTAAGAGAGGAGGATTAAGGGAAGTGTGCCTTCCTCACATCACCTCTCACTTGCAATAAAATCCAAAACCATGCTGCAGAGTCCTCCAAACGCCAGACACGTTGCTTCCCCCGGGGCTTTCACTCTTATTGTGAATAAGCCTTACCTGGCTTTATTCCCTCGATACCCCTTTTCCCCTAATACCTATCTGTGTGCTGTCTATTCTCTCTGCTAGGATGTAAACCCATGAAGGCAGGGATTTGCGTGCTGGCACATAGTAGGTACTCAAGAAGTATTTACTGAATGAATAAGTCACCCCTCCATTGAGGTCACTGTGGCAACAGTAACATGGTACGGAGGAGGTCGCTGGCCGGAGTTCTACAGCAGCATACTTGGAGGACAGGAGGGGAGAAAAGTGACATGGAAGAGCAGCCACCCTAAATAAAGCAGCAGCAGATGCCCCATGACCTGGGGAGGCCACTCTCAGACTACTCCAGATTTAGCAAGTTGGTGGGATTTTCATTGGATATTGTTGCTTTGTTATAAGAAATACAGGAGCATAATTAGTAGCATGAGGGAAGGAGCTATCTGATGAGATGGGAGAGATCAAAACTACAAAAGAGATGACTGTGGAATAGAATTCCAAACTTCTAGCATCCTTTCCTTTTCCCCATAGTGGAGACGACTGACTCCTAAAGGAGGACAGCCATGCCTAGTACTGCTGCACTTAGTTTCTGGTTATTAGCTACCTTAAAGACAGATGGCAAATGAATGGCCAGTGTGCGTCGTTGTTAGGATATGTTTTAAATAAATCTAACTTGAGGCATGTTAAACAGTGAGACATAAAGAGCAGTGTCGCATTACGAGTCATTAGGAATAGGCACACAAAAGCAAAAAAAAATAAAAAGCTCCAAGACAAAAAGGCAGGAGAAGGTTAGAACAAACCTCAAACCATGGATGAAACCAAAATACACATATCATAATATGAAAGTGTGTAATATAGCTTTGTTTATTCATAATTTAGCCTTTTCCAATAAGGACTTGAGGGAGCTGTGTATATTTAAAGAGGTTTTCACTCATAATAGTTAAAAGGCCTGATGTTTTAAAAAGCAAGCTTCAGATGAAATAATAAGAGAAAAAGACAGTTGATCTGGGCGCCCTGACCCTTGAAATTGAAAACAATTCTGGAAATCGCTTTAAAATACTTTAAGAGAGGAGGTGAAGGGTGGACGGAGATAGTGAAACAAGAACAGGAAAATGTTGGTCATTGTTGAAGCTGACGATGGGCACTTGGGGGTGCATTACACTAATTTCTCGTTCTTTGGGTAAGTTTGAAATTTTCTGTGATTTAAAGCAGGGGAAAAAGAGTAAGCTTTGGTTATCTGAGAAATGGAGGCAAAAACCCTGCTCTCTAACAAAGTTAGACAGACAAGTCATTACCATATGATAGAGTTTGGATGTATTGTCCCCCTAAAACTCATGTGGAAATCTGATCCCCAATGTGGCAGTGCTGGGAGCTGACTGAGTCATGGGGGCGGATCCCTCATGAATGGATTAGTGCTCTCCCTAGGGAAGGGGGTCCTGAGTGAGTTCTCACTCTATTAGTTCCTGTGAGAGCTGGTTGTATAAAAGACCCTGACTCCTCCCCTCTCTTGCTCCCTCTCGCCATGTGATCTGCTGTCTGCCCCTTTCTGCCATGAGTAGAAGCAGCCTGAGGCCCATATCAGATGCAGCTGTCCCAGAATCATTAACAAAGTTAGACAGACAAGTCATTACCATATGATAGAGTTTGGATGTATTGTCCCCCTAAAACTCATGTGGAAATCTGATCCCCAATGTGGCAGTGCTGGGAGCTGACTGAGTCATGGGGGCGGATCCCTCATAAATGGATTAGTGCTCTCCCTAGGGGAGGGGGGCCTGAGTGAGTTCTCACTCTATTAGTTCCTGTGAGAGCTGGTTGTATAAAAGACCCTGACTCCTCCCCTCTCTTGCTCCCTCTTGCCATGTGATCTGCTGTCTGCCCCTTTCTGCCATGAGTAGAAGCAGCCTGAGGCCCATATCAGATGCAGCTGTCCCAGAATCAGAAGCCAAATAAACCTCCATTCTTTATAAATTACCCAGTTGCAGTATAATATTTCTGTTATACCAACACAAACGGACTGATACACCATACAATTTCTTTTGTAGTTTTCACAACTGAGCCTTAGGTTCTTCTTTTGTTATGGAGATGAAACAAGATGAAAAATGGGTAAGTGCCCGATGCCTGTTCAGTAAATGTATGAATCTGTACTTCTTGGGGGGAAGAGCAGGTGAGGAAGGTCCTTGGCCCATAAATCCAGAGGGAAGTCCTGGTTTGTTTAGGAGAAAACAAAAAGAGAAACTAACATTTATTATTGACTGTCCATTATGAGCTGCCTGTACTCAGCCATTCTCTACAACTGTGTACTATCATCTCCATCCATGATAAGAAAAACTGAGACTTAAAGAGGTTCAGTGATTTCCCAGAGAACAACAGCTGATCAAAGAACCATGTCTCAAATCCAAGTTCATTTGGCTCCAAAGCCCTTGTGCTCTGCTAAAGTTCCCACACTGTAACTTGTTGAGGCAGTATCTGATTCAAGTAGCACACAGTAACATCTAACAATCCTGTAGTTTGTAAGCACATTTGTTTTTTAGTAAATATGTGGAAATGAGCAGAAGCAGATCAAGATGATTTCAGCCAGCTCTTCGGGTTTAAACCGAGAAAAATGTTTGGCCTACTAAGATCAGGGGATCATCTTGCTGTCCCAGGCAGGCAGGACCTAGCCGACTTGTGCCCTCAGAGCTGGAGCTGCCTAGAGGCAGTCGCCCAAGAATGAGAAGGCACAGACCTACCTGCAAGAAGGCACCCGGAGGTTGAACTTTGAGAATACCATACTCAATCAAAATCACTTCTGCAAACAGCTATGTGGAGCTCACCACCATCACATGGATGGCAAACAGCTGGAATCAGGGCCAACACACAGAGGCATCACAAAGGAACCCGATTTTATTCTTTTGTGCATTCATTCCAAATTGTCCTGTCTTAGTTTTCTGTTGCTTATAACAGAATACCTGAAATGGGATAATTTATAAAGAAACTAAATGTATTTCTTAACTGTTTTGGAGGCTGGGAAGTCCAAGGTCAACAGGTGCATCTGGTGAGGGCCTTCTTCCTGGTGGGGACACTGCAGAGTCCTGAGGTGGCACAGAGCATTACGTGGTTAGGTGGCTGAGCATGCTAGCTCAGTTCTCTTTTCTTATAAAGCCACCAGTTCTACTCCCATGATAACCCATTAATCCATTAATCTGTGAGTGGATTAATCCATTCATGAGGTCAGAGCCCTCATGACCTAATCATCTCTTAAAGGCCTCACCTTTACAATACCACAGTCGGATTTTCCACCCTCTTAATACTGTTACAATGGGGATTAAGTTTCAACATGAGTTTTGGAAGGGACATTCAAACCATAGCACCCCCTTTCAACTACTCTTTCTTATTGTATCCCTTACCTTCCCCTTCACTCCTAGACCTGCTTTAGAGCCTTTTAGTATTTTATGTATTGGGATTGAGCCACAATAAAATGCAGGTAGACTACCACTCCAAGGTCAATAACAGTTGGGAATCCATCCATTATTCATGATGTTATGGCATTTCAAGACTGCCTGGGAATTGGTGAGAAAGCAGATGTAAGACCCCTGACAGAGTCCAATACTAGTCAGTGGTTCACTCCAAGAGACCACAAGTGACTTAAAAATCACCTTCTCACACACATGCACATACTCCCAGCTTGGCTTTACTTTACTGAGGAGTCACAAATTACCATCCTGCACTTTTTATTGGAACAAGAGTATCTCATGGCAGTTGAAGTGTCATCTCCAAATGGGAGGACTGACATAATTATTTCTGTGATTACAGTGACAGTGAGGAAGAAAAAACTGCAAGAGGAGGTGGGGATGAGAGAGAGCAAAACCTGGCACATGAAGCCGTGGGGACTCCACATAGGAGAGAAAAAACTTGGGAAGTTCCTGTTTATCAGCACCACACTCTCCCGAGTGAGCCACAGGCCGGCCCGAAGTTCCTGTTTAAAAGAGTATATTTTATTCTAACAGGTTGGTCAAGAGCTCAGCCGAAGTTTGCAGGTCCCACCACCTCTGTTCTGATAACCAACTCGTGTACTGCAATACAATTCTAATGCTAACCACCCAGAGTTAGATCAGATGCCACAGGTTAAGGCACCCAGTCCCCAAGTTTAGATGCCAGCCCCACTTTGGGAATCTAAGGTCACCTGCACTTCTGACCGACTGGCTACAAATACAGGTTACCATGAACACCCTCAGGTTAATAATTCACTAGAAATCACGGAACTCAGAATAGCACCACACTTATGATTACAGTTTTATTATAAAGGATACAAATTAGGATGAGCCAAATGAAAAGATACAGGGTAAGGCCCAGGAGGGTCTTGCATGCAGAGCTTCCATGCACTTTTCTCATGGAGTCAGGGCACATCACCCTCCTGGCACATTGATGTGTTCACCAGCCAGGGAGCTACACTGAGCTTCAGTGTCCAGAGTTTTTATTTGGGTTTCATTATGTAGGCATCACTGATTGAATCACTGGCCACGTGATTAAGGCCCCAACCCTCTAATCACATGGTTGGTCTTTCTGGTGATCAGCCCCAATTCTGAGTCACAGTCATATCACCTCTTAGCATAAACTCAGGTGTGATCCAAGAGGCTCGTGAATAAGAAAGGTGCTCCTATTACTTGGGAAATTTCAAGGATTTAAAGTCTCTCTCCCAGGAACCAGGGACAAAGGCCACTCGTTCTTCATTATACAACAACCTTAAATCCACACCTCCTGCAACTTCTACCCTAATTCAAACAAGGATGAAATCCACTGAACAGGGTCCATTTCTGGCCTGGGCTATGATTTGTTTCCTGTTTTAACTTTTTATTACAGAAAATTTCAAACATATGCACCAGTAGAAATATAATGAACCCACACATTCCCATCACTGTTCACTTACTCTCGTTGATAGTCACACCTCTTTTCTCTCCCTCAACCCTTGAATTATCCTGAAGCAAAGCTCAGGCAGATATCCTATTAGTCTGAGAATTCTCTATCAAAATCTTCCCAAGCTCGTTGCACCCATGGCAGGCCTCAAATGGGTTACAGGTCTACTAAAGTCTCAACTCCTGGAAATGGGTGGGTGGGGCCTGGGCAAACAGAAGCCCCTGTGGTGTGCGCCCAATCTGTTGACTCCAGTAATATTTTCTACCTGCGCTGTGATGAAAGAAAGACTGCCAAACACTGCTTTATTGAATTCAAAGTTTCTAAGGCACATCAGCTAGCCCTAGCCTGGTCTACAGCTATGATTATCTCCTTAAAGAATCAACTCTTAAAAAAATAAGCTCAAGAAATAACAGCTCAAATACCCTTCATTAATTAAAATCAATAGAGGGAGGGAAAATAGGTAAAAGATTACGTATCAGTATTATACATTGCAGATCAATTTCAGAGTAATTACAATAGGGATAATCACCCAGCCAGTCTTGAATAATACAGGCTTGAGTCTGACCTTTGGTTTATCATGCCAAAGTGACTGAGACAGACCCCAGTCCCTGGGACTAGGATAACCTTTTATGTTTGTGTTTCTGGGAATTTCTGATACTTCCCCAGGGTACCAGAGGTTTTCCCTTCACATGTGCTAGGAGATATCTCCTCCACAGTGGAATGGCTAGAGTGGTGAACAGTCATCCTCTGCCTTCTCACCTTATTCTGCAAAATGAGAAACCAGATGGATAGAAAGGTTCCTCCAACTCTAGGACTCTAGGGTTGTGCAGCAGTCCTGTGAGGGTAGGTAATGTGGAGTCTTACCATTGCAAACAGAAGAGTTCAAGACATCAAGGGTACACTCCTCAATTTACAACTCCAAAGGACCTTGCACAGAGCTCAGCTATGGTTACCAACTTGAATCTCTTGTAAACAAAGGGACTCAAGCTTCCCTATCGTGAGTTACACATTTGCCATGGAGGAACACCCTCTGTTCCCCGTGTCTCTGCAGAAGAAAGACATCACAGGAGCCATGGATTACCTCTGGCATTCTACTTCTCTAAGCCCCACTGTTTGCTAAGTATGCATTGGCTTCAGACAAGGCTTTTGTTTCAGAAGATCAATATATGCTTTTGACCATCTTCAAAAGCAGAGAAGAATCACCAAAGAACTTTTCTTCCAAGTAGCACAGGAAGAAAACTTTTAAAGACCACATATTACCTATTGCAGGGATGTCTTCCCTACAAAGATTATCTCTCTCCCAAGGAACTGAAAGTCCTTGCAGGGAGATGACACAGATCACACATCTGTCAGCAATACCAAGTGCTGTGAGCCTGATAGAGTGCCCTGGAATTCCAGCACAAGGCCTGAGATGTGTTAAATTAACAAATATTCATATGAAAAGGTCTGGGGTCCTGACTTCCTCAGTGGTGAACTCTTTTCATAACATTAAGAAGCCTGCTCAGAGCTCTCCTCTTGGGAAAGGCCAGAGCCGAACTCATCTCAATACAAGAGGTTAAACTTCTCACAGTTTAGGTATGGGAACTTATGACCTGACAACATCAGACTATAAGTAGCTTGGGGATACTCCAGCAATCCATTCACTCCTGCCCCTTAACTGACTGGGTTATTTTCACTGCACAGGAGCACTGCAAGGAAAATAGCCACCTGTCTGACCATCTTTCGCTCGTTCCCTCCCTGGTCCTTAATAGTCTTCCTGACCTCTAGGCTGGTCACTGTGAGCATCTGGAATTGGCTCAAATGAGGAAGAAGGCAGAAGAGCTAGAGCCAGCCACAGGCCTCTGACTCATGCAAAGGCCAGCACTGGGTCTGCAGCCTGTGGCCAGGGATGAAGAGGAATGTTGCTGTTTCCCACGGGATCTGCTATATGGCCCTTTTGGTCATGGGTAGTCACACCCCAGCAGGTGACCTAGTATGGTCCCCGAGGCAGCCACATGCAGCCTGTCTGCATGATAGCAGGCTTTGGATATCTGGCTTACCTGACTGTGCTAGCCACAGTAGTATCTGCACCAGACAGTCTAATATGTCATAATCCAGAGGAGGCAGAAGCTATCACTGAGGAGAGTTGTCAGTAAAAAGGCAAGACCCTCTAATAAGAGCAAAACCACCACGCTTCTGTTAGTGCAGAACAGGGTCCCACCTGCCCAGCAGGGTTCCTCATCCAGTAGCCTAAGCCTCCGCCGAGATGCCTGTCATAGCATGGGAGTGGAAGGGATTTCTGTCCAAACTAGACCTGGGCCACCTTGACCTTGAATCACAAATTCAACACAGGTTCATTCAGATCATGGCTTGAAGACTTAGCTTAAAAGGTTCCTGTTCAAAGAAACATTTTAAAACCCTGGGGTAGGGGGATGGTGATGGGACGACTAGACCTGGGCCACCTTGACCTTGAATCACAAATTCAACACAGGTTCATTCAGATCATGGTTTGAAGACTTAGCTTAAAAGGTTCCTGTTCAAAGAAACATTTTAAAACCCTGGGGTAGGGGGATGGTGATGGGACAAGCAGGATAGGAAGGGAAATGGCTGTTTTCCAGTGAAGTAGACACTCTCCTTTGGAAAATTTTATCTGCGTGGAGACCTGCTGTGTGTGGTTTCCCCATAGCACGGATAATAATCAGGAGACCGAGCTCCATCATGTGGGTAAAAGGGGGTCCTTAATATTGAAATTCAGGGGCCGGCCCGGTGGCGCACTGCTACAGTGCGCCGCTTGGGAGGTGTGGCGGCGCTCCCGCCGAGGGTTCGGATCCCACATACAGACCAGCCGCTCACTGGCTGAGCAAGGTGCGGGCGCAACACTGAGGGCTGCTATCCCGTAGCCGGTCCCGGTCCGGTATAGGCGCGACACTGAGGGTTGCAATCCGTTGCCAGTCAAGAAAAAAGACAAAAAGACAAAAAAAAAAAAAAAAATTGAAATTCAGTGACTTTGGAATTTTAAAGAAATCTATTCAGACTGATCAAAACATCAAGATCTGAAGGCTAGTCCGGAAAGCAAAGGGGTGTATACCACGTGGCCCGAGAAAGAAACCGCTGTGGCTGTCAATTTTTTCTAAGAGGAAAGGGGCATTAATGACTTTACTCCCCAAAGCTGTGCCCAGCTGCCCAGCAGCCTGGAGATTTCCCAGAACAATGGGGAGGGGGTCACCCTGCCCTGATGGGCACCAGGAGCTGAAGATGCTTCCTAGCCCACAACACAGTGACCCCCACCCCTTTCCCTCTCCAAATCCCACTTCTTATTCCATCTCCTCACCCTCTCACCAAACCCCCTCCCATCCCTTCAACCCTTGCGGACACTCAGAAAGTTCTCTAAAAAGATTTCCACCTGCAGCATTTTCACTAGAGTCACAGGCAGTCAGCCAGGGTGTCCGTGGCCTGCCTACTTGGGGGAGCAGATGGACAGTGTGGCCTTAGCGAACACCCAGAAGGCCGGGTACAGAGCTTCGGTGAAGTCCACCTTGAACTTATACATCAGGTGGACCTTGTCGGCAACAGCGAAGAAGATGACAAAGCCATGGTCACAGTTGAGAAGCACGCCGACCCGCGTGGCCTTGGTGGAGGGCAGCGTTTTCTCCACGTTGTTGTGCCAGGCGGAGATCTTGGTGTTGAACCACTCCACGCACCAGGACGTGCTGTTGCGGCCGAGCCGGCTCTCGGGGCCCTGCCGTTCCATGCTGCCGTAGCAGACGCCCACCCCACAGAAGTTGTTCTTCTGCAGCTCCACCTCCCAGTAGTGGATCCCCTTCTTGTAGCAGTGCAGGCCCAGCACCTGGGAGCAGTATGTGAACCGCTGGGGATGGGGCCGATAGCTCTGAGGGATGTCAGCCACAGAAGCTACAGAGTAATTCTCCAAGAGAACCACCTTGTTATGGGCGGTGTTGTAGTCCAGGATGACTTTAACATAATCTGAGGAAACATCACCCCAAGGAATCAGTTACAAGGAGCCCAAAGTGCTCTCACTTTTAGACTTTCCCTTAATGGTACTATTGATTCATTTTCTTTTTCTTTCTTTTTTTTTTTTTTGGTGGCTGGCTGGTATGGGGATCCGAACCCTCGACCTTGGTGTTGTAACACTGTGCTCTAACCAAGTGAGCTAACCAGCCAGCCTCATTTGCTCTATCCATCCAGCCACTCACACACCAATCCATCCATCCATCCATCCATCCACACATCTAGCCATCTAGCCATTTTGTCTAGCCGGCCAGCCATCTGTCCATCTATCAGTCACCCATTTGTCTGACCCAAAGCCATTTACTGAGCATCTGATTGATGGCAGATTCTCAGCAAGACACACAGCAATGAGCGAGAGACCTCGTGGAGTTCACACTCCAACAAGCAAGGCAAGTCCATCAGTAACAACACTTGTGAGACCCGCAATCTGCTCAAGGGTCTCACAAGGGTCTACACAGTGCTGTAGGGACACAGAGATAAGGCAGCTGATTCCACCTGAGGGGTGGGGAGAGCACAGGGGAATATTCACAGGCAGGCTGGAATCTGAGCCAACAACATAAGATGAGACGAACTACACAGAGGAGAAGAGAGGCGAGAGAAAGGCTACTCTGGGCAGAGGGAACAGTGAGGGCAAAGCCGTGGAGTCACAGGACGGTGGGCATGTGCGGGGACCAGGAAGGCTGAGTGGCTGGGTCACAGAAGCAGTGGGAGAAAGCAAACATGTTGGGGCCAGAGAGCAAATAGCCAAGGGGTCTAGACTTTAACTGGTGAGCAGCAAGGAGCCAATCGAGGTCTGTAAGCCCAGAAATGGCCTGAATACATCCTTGGTTGAGACACTAGCACACCCTCCTTATCCTTCCTGCCACTTCCAACCAGATCCAGGAGATCTGAAGACTAAGCTCCCACACTCAGCCTCCTCCCTAGGACACACCTTCTCTGCCCCTCCCCGCACAGGTGATCCTGGGCCTTCAAGAGACAGGTTATGGGGCAGCAAGGCAAACAGAGACAATCCTGGCTTGGGAACTTGGGAACCAAGAGACCTCGGTTTCAACAGCACTTACCACTCACTCCCCAGCTAGGTGGCTTAGGACACCACGCTTTTCACTGGGGCCTGAGTTTCCCCCTGGGTGAAATGAAGGGGCTGGGAAATGTTCTCTAAGGTCCTAAGTTGCTAAAGCTTTCCTTTCCCTGCTTATGTAGCTCAGCACCACTGCCAGCGGCTCGGGCAACGGTGAGCTCCAGCCCAGTGCTGGTTCTGAGATTCACTTGGGGCCAGGGACAGTAGGGGACTCCAGGGAGTCCAGCCCTGAGAAGCCAGGGTACCTACAGATCACCACCCAGCCTGCTGTAGCTGCAGAGAAAGGAAGGGCCCAAGGTGTGTTTTCAGAGCTAGGTTTTGGGCGCCGTGTGGAAGTGGATACAAGTAGAGGGCTGCATGTGAAGGGCTGGGTGAAGACGAAACAGAAAGAGGGGTGGCGGGAGGGCCCTAGCCCTGGCCTTGAAGAAGGAACTCCAACCACCTCCAGATCGGACATGGGAGGACACGCTTGCAAAGGCACCAGAGAAGCAGCAACTATGGGGCAGCTGGAAACCCAGGGGAGTGTGCAAGGGGAGAGAGTATGACACAGAGCAGGAATGCTGCCAAGATCATGCTAAATAAAAGCTGAAAGGTGTCCTTTGGGTTTAGAGGCATAGAGGCCCTTGCTGACCTCAGTGAGAGCTGTCTCAGTCAAAGGGCAGGGGCAGAGGTCAGGCTGCAGTAGGACGATGATGAGATTTCTGGCTGTCACCTCGGCCACACACTGCAACCCTGGGCAGCTTTGGAAACCACTGAGATTCTGATTGAACCGGTCTGGGGTGCAGCCTGGGCATCAAGTATTTTAGAGAGTTCCCCAGGGGATTCTAACACGCAGTCACAGCGGAGACCCACCAATGGGAATAATCTTTAGAACTGCATTTTCCCAAATTTTCCTCAAAAGGATCACCAAAGAAATGAGTTAAATGCGGGCCCAGGAATTTGTATTTTTAATGGGCATTCAGGTGAAAAGGAGGCGAGAAATGGAACTGCAGCCAAGAAAGTTCTGCTGGTTTTGCTGATTCTGTTTTTGGGATTTAGAGACATTTGAACATGCTCTGGATGGGCAGGCCCCGATAGAGAAGGTGAGGGTGAAGAGACAGCAGAGAGGAGGCCTAACTGTGGGTGGAAGATTCCAGAGAGAGCAGGAGGGTGGGCTCCAGAATCCAGGGCTAAAGGACCAACCTTGGGGAAAGGGGTGGAGGGGACACGGGGCAAGAGGTAGATGCAGATGAGATGACCATGACTGACAGGCCATGGGAGGCCGCTCCAGGCTGCCTCTCTTCTCTGAGAAGCAGGGGGTGGGAAGGACAGGGAGAAGACCAGAATCATGGAAGTGGGAAGGCTCCAGAATGGTGGTTCTGGAGAGGGAGAAGAAAACAGACAGGGGACACAGAGCAGTAGTGCCGGCAGTGGAGCCCCAGTGACGGCTACTCTGCCAGCCCAGCGAAGGGGCAACTCAGATCAGCCCGACTGAATGGCAAGACAGAGACTCAAAGGACAATTGTGCAAATAAGCTGGCTAGGAAGGGAGGTGAGGAAAGGCAGGTACTGCTGAAAGGGAGGAAATAAGGCAGCCACAAAGCAGAGGCCAGGTGAAGAACAGCAGCTGACCAAGCTGAGGGCCAAGGGCCAAGGGCCAGGGCGATGCAGAGCTGCACAGGACAGACAGAGAGCCAGCAGGTCTGCACCACAACCGAAGCTACTCACACTCCAGGAGCTCGGATCTGGACTTGGCTAAGAAGGTCTCCAGCACCTTGGCCTTGAGAGCTGCTGTGTTCGGCTGTGAGGCAGTGGTGTTGGCTGCAGCTGAGAGGGGAACCAGAGAGCTATTTTCAGGACAAATTCATAGTGGACACACCACGGCCCCTTGCCCACAATATCTCACCCTCTTGGCCAACTTCTTTTAAATCCACTAACTGTTCTGGGGCTCCAAAGGTGGGAATCTTCTTGGGTGAGGCAGGGGCGGTATCTGGGGAGGACGGAGGAGAAACGTGAATTGGTGACATGACGTGGAGTAACTTTACAGCCTCTGCTCCCTCCAAGCTGATTGTTAAGAGCCACTTCCACCAACACACACCTGAATAGCCAGGGCCACACAGGTGAGTCCAGAAGGGCTACAGCTATCTTATTCGTCTTATTCATTTTCACGTGGCCTCACTTCCAACCTCAGGCCTGCCTGTCATTACAGAATATAATCATAAAACTCAGGCCCCATCACAGAACCCTGATAAGATGGGTCAACTTTTGTTGCCAGCATTTAGTTCTGTGCTTGGGCAGCCTCAAGAAACAAAAAGATGCAGAAACGCGTAACTTACAAGGATTCTTGGGTTTCTTCTCTTCTTCTGAAAAAGAAAGTTTTCCGAATTAAGATATGTTCAAGCACAACACGACACTGTCACAAGACCATAATAATATTCACTTGCATGAATCTGACCCATACACATACAGCTAGGATGTTTTAACTTGAAAACTATAAAGGGCCAACAGGCAAAACCAATGTATGGTGACAGAAACCAGTACTGGTGGTTGGGAAGCAAGTCACTGACTGAGACAGAGAATGAAGGAACTTTCTGGGGTAATGGAAATTCTATATCTTGATTTGGAGAATGGTAACGTGCATGCATTTGTCAAAGTTTACCTAACTGTATGTTTAACGTCTGTGCATTTTACTGTAGGTAAATTATATCTTCATAAAAGACAAAAGCAAATAGAAAAACAAATAGGGAGTCACTAATCAAATGTGCTTGCCAAGTATCATGATAGTCTTTGAAAAATATCTGGAGTGTGTACCTATGAGAACTGAGTTTAGCTACAATAGTGGTTCTCAGCGTGTGGTCTCCCAACCAGCAGCATCAGCCTCACCTGGGAACCTGTAGGAAGTGCAAATTCTCGGGCCCCACGCCAGGCCTACTGAATCAGAAAGTCTGGGGGTGGGGCCCAGCGATCTGTGGTTGACAACCCTCTGGGTGATGCCAAAGCACACTCAAGTGGGCTGAAGATTCCGGGTCCCCTCTTGGCCACATCCCCACCACTGGAATGCAAAGGATCCTATCCCTGCCCACCTGCAGGATACTTTACATCACAGGTAAGCCCTGCTCTCCCATGATCCCTTGCCTCACCACCAGACCCTCCCTCAACCCCACGTGGCCCCCAGGTGCCTCCTTCCTCCCACTGCAGAGTCATACGTCCCCCAGGAGCTGTCTTCACCCTCGCCCCACGTCCTCTCCTCCACTACTCTCCCGCCCACTCCCATGGGACCAGCATCTAAGAAGGACCCCAGGCTGTGTCATGGCTACTCTTAGGTGTCTCTCTACACTATGACTAGTCCACCCCCTCAGCCTATTTATCTTAAGCCACTTTCAACACAGAGGAGCCTCGATTCATTCCCGAATTTAACTTCCATGGCTCCAACTATTTCCTAGAGTGTCACTCTGCTAGGGCAAGAGGGCAACCGCCCGCCAGGAAGCGGGCCTTCCTGATGGCCAGCATTGCAGCCACTCATGCTAAGGGTGCTGCTGTCATCTGGGCAGCGGTAAGGATGCTGTTGGGGGCAGTCTGACTCAAGAAAGACGTGAGTTTCTGGTATTTTTTGGCCGACCCTTTAACTTCCCTTTGCACACAAAGTGCCCTTCAATGTTTCCAGCTGGGCTGAGGGCTCCCTCCCGTCTGCTCCTGGCACCCCAGCCCTGACTCTATTCCATTCAGGGACTGCTACCACCGTTTGTCTGCTAAAGACAACCAAACAGTAAAAACAAACAACAAACCCAGAGCTCTCTCATCCACTCAGCCACCCAGTGGTGCGGGGCATCCCTCCTTGGTTCACACTGACTTCTCAGGGAGGCAATAACTAACAGTGACGTATTTATGGCTTATCAGTAGTTCTCACGATCAGTGTCCCATGTGAACTTCACTCACAATAATCCCGTGGGCTCAATATCATTACCATCCAAATCTGACACATGAGGAAACAGGACCATTCTCCTCCCCTAGCTCCACGTCAACAGCACATGTCTTCCCAACAAGGGTGATATCGCCCCGGGGAGGGGCGCAAAAATTGATCCTTTGGGGAGGGAGGTTAAAAAAAAAACTTCCGGGGCCGGCCCGGTGGCGCATTGGATAGTGCGCCGCTTGGGAAGCACGGCGGCGCTCCCGCCCGAGGGTTCGGATCCCACATACGGACCGGTTCCCGCTCACTGGCTGAGCGAGGCGCGGGAGCAACGCCGAGGGTTGCAATCCCGTTGCCGGTCCCCAGTCCGGTACGGGGGCAACACTGAGGGTTGCGATCCGTTGCTGGACACGGAAAAAGACAAAAGACAAAAAAAAATTTTTAAAAACTTCCTCTTTTTTATGTATAAAAGCACAGTATATGAACCAACATACAATACATGTGTGGTATTAAAATTTCATAGGGGGACAATTAGGAAAAAAGTGTTCTAAAATGGCTCGGGGGGGAGAGGAAGGAGAGCGATAATGAAAAAGAGGTTGGGAAACACTGTAATAGCAGAAGCACACTACAACTCAAAGACTGAACACCCCTGTGCCACCAACGGGGGTTAGCCTTTGCTCCTCTGGGACCCCTGCCAATCTCCTCCAGGGGGCTCTGCCTAAGTGCCAGAACTTGGGTACAGCAAATGTTTCTTAAAACAGGCCAGCTTTGGTAACCCGCTATTCCAGACAGCCCGAATACCCAGTGAACACCCCTGAGCCACCAACGCTGATGGACAGGAGCTCCTGCAACAGTCCTTCAACTCCCTCTTTGTGGAGTCTGTCGCCAGACTTTTCTCTAGCTGGACCCATAGTGACATGGGATGGGCTGTGCCCATCTGGAAAAAGCAGCGACCCCTGTGAGTGTCTCAGCCAGAGCACCGGCCAGCCGCAGCCACGCTGTTGCCATGGGGATGGGGTGGGGCTACTTACTCTGAAGGACCTTCTTTGCAGTGCGTGATGATTTGTATGTGAACCCCAGGCTGGGCTCTCCAGGGTCACCTGTGCCAAAGAAGAAGGGCTCAGTGACTGCAGCTCTTCCCTACCCACCCTAGTAGCCAGGTTGGCCATGGCAGGCAGGTAGAGGGTTCACACAGATGGCCATTTCTGCTGACCTTCCCCACCAATCATTTACAAGAGACAGAAACGAGATAACAGAAGGACCAGTTTGATGGGTTCCCTCTTTTCTCTGGCTTAAAACATAGCTGGGGTCAAGTTTCTTCTCCATCAACATCCAGCTCTGTGACCTCTGAGGCCTCTAAGACCTCTGGTTTCTTGGAGAATGCAACAGGGATGGTTCCACCTTGTGGTTGATGTGACCCCTGGAATGAGACCAAGGTGCCTGGCACATACATAGTGGAAGCTTGGTCAACATTAGTTCCCTTCCTGCTGGGTTTTTCTGTTCCAGAGACCAGTCAGCTGGTCTTCGTATGCCCTGTGAAGCGCTTCCACAGTGGAGCCACACCACCACCTGTTTCAGAAGCCCTTCCGCAAGGATGCTCAGCTTGCCAAGCTGAAGTCCAAGCCCATACCCGGATTACACAACCGAGATCTACTATGTGCTAGGCTCTATGCTAGGCACTGGGGAGACAGCGTTGAAGAAGAGACGCAGCCCCTGCCCTCACAGAGATCACAGCCTAGCCACGGAGACAGGTGGGCATCACAAGAGTAAACTGACACATGTGCAAAAGGCCCCAAAGGATGAGGAGGGTCCCAAGACCTGCCGGAGGAGCGGGAGGGGAGGCAGGGAGGCTGGCTGAGAAGAGATCTCAGCTGATCTTCTAGGGTGAGAAGGAGATAACTGGGGAAGACAGTGCAGTTCGAGCCTTCTGCGCAGTGGGGGAAAGCACATACCAAGGCCTGTGCTGGGAAGCTAAGCATATTTGAGGAACTAAATGCAGAGAGATGCACAAGAGGAGGATGGGGGACACAATGGGGCTGGACAGATGGACAGGGCCTGGCCTGGCTTGTAGGCCAGGGTCAAAAGTCTGCTCTGTAGTCTAAGCAATGGGAAGGCCAACAAGGGGGATGAAAGGGAAAAGGGCCTGAAATGCTCTCTCTGGCTGCAGCAGTAGACATAGATCATTTAGGAAGCTGCCACAGTCATGGGCAGAGGTGATGGCCACAGAGAGCAGGCAATCAATGTTGTGTCCAAGGATTGAGTCAAGAGATATTAAAGAAGCAAAATCTGGCAATGGATTGGATATGGGGGAGAGAAAGGGGATATCAAGGGGGAATTCCAGGTTTCTCTGACCCCAAAACTAACCACTCCCTCCACCAAACACACTGAGAACCCAGAGTCCATTCAAAACCCATCCAAGTCAGCCACAAGATCACAGACAAAAACAGCCTGTCCACAAAGTCCCATCAAAACATCAAGCCCCCCGGGCCGGCCCGGTGGCGCACTGCTACAGTGCGCCGCTTGGGAGCGTGGTGGCGCTCCC